>NC_077229.1:58233015-58531769 GCF_027887165.1 Monodelphis domestica
GTAAAGAAGCAGTAGAAGATTGAAGACCTAGTGAGAAAGAAAGGCTGGTAGGATTGGCAATTTACTGGAGAAGATAGGATAGAATGATACCACTTTTGCATATATTTGGGTTTGCTTTGGCAAAGAATAGGGCCACCTCTCCATGTGAGATGGATGAAGGGGAACATAGTGGCAGAAGGAATCTGGGTCTGATGCAGGATTAGGAGGGGAGTAAGAGGGATCCCTTGGTGAATGGTCTTCATTTTTTCAATGAAGTGTATGGTAAGGTTCTCAGCTGAGAGTATAGGAACAGGGGGAGCCATAGAAGATTTAATGAGGTGTGGAAACTTTTGTAAAAGTCACTGTATTGAGTGGGATAAAGTATTGTTTTATGTTAAGGAAGATCCAGTTGGGATTTTGTTACATATTTATAAGTCATTATGGTTTTATGATTTTCTCTAGCTTTGTTCAGCAGCATAACAGTAGAAACAAAAGCAGTAGATGGTGGGAGTGATCCAAGACTGAGACTTCATAGGGTAAGATAGATGATGGATTAAGGGAATCAAAAGAAGAGGACATTATAGAGTTGAAGTAGTTTACCAAGGGATCAAGGCTGGGGGTGGGTGGGGATGAGGTGAGAATAGCCATTGCAGATCATATTATCTCTTTTGGTTACTATCACATTGTTGATTCTTTTTAAACTTTTTAATCTATTAAAAACTCCAAATGCTTTTCAGAAAAAAAATGCTAATATTACCCTCATCTTGTACTTGCAAAGTTCATTTTTTTAAACCCAAATGTTAATAATACAATTTATTCTGATAAAATTTTGTTAGGTTTAACCTTGGCTTTTGAGACTTTCAGATATTTTTGGGTCTTGATTTTATCATTTGGTGTGCTAACTGTCCTCTTAAATATGGAGATTTTATAATCATATAATTAATTTCTTTATTGAAGTTATTAATAAAAATGATTAAACCTTCAATAGCACAGATCCCTTGGATGTTCCAGTAGCGTTCTTTCCAGAGAATCTTGCACCATTAAAAAAATTTATTTATTTAGAATATTTTTCCATGGTTATATGATTCATGATCTTTCCTTCCCCTCTATCCCCTCCTCCCCCAGCTGACAAGCAATTCCACTGAGTTATATATGTATCATTTTGAACCATTTTTTTAGTCATGGCCATTCACCTAATTCTGTGCTCTTCTAGTCCATGGTTAATCTAGGTTTTCCACAAGAGGAACATGAGATACTTTATCAAATGCTTTGCTAAAATCTAAGTAAGCTATATCTACAACATTTCATTTATCAGCTCAATAACCTTATCATAAAAGGAAAAAAGTTAAATAAAGTTTTTTTTTTAAACTTATATCTTCCATCTTAGAATTGTTGCTTTCAAGAGAGAAGAATGATAAAGGCTAGGCAACTGGGGTTAAGTGATTTACACAGGATCATATAGCTAGGAAGTATCAGAGGCCAGGTTTGAATCCAGGACCTCCCATTTCCAGGCCTGGTCCTCTATCCACTGAGGTACTTAGCTGCTCTTTTGAATTGTTCTTGATAAAGACATGCTGAAATCACATCTTTGCTATCTCTTTGATAAGTAATGTACTGAATTTTGCTAGGAATAGAAGTTAAACTCATTGAACTCTAGCCTACAGACTTGCTCTTTTTTTGCCCTTCTCCAAAATAAATGGGGTACTTCTCTTGTTCTCTCTAGGCTGTGAAATAACACTGATGGTAAGTCATCAGTCTCATTCGCCAGTATTTGCATATGTAGATCATTTGTAGATGTTGTCTTTCTCCTTATTCATCTTGAGTATTAATCAACTCCCTTTCAGCCATTTTTGTTCTGTCATTTATAGGTCTTCATCTTTCTTGTTATAGAAAATAAGTTGTAAGACTTACATAGCTTTACTTTTTCCATTGTGAGTCAGTCATCTTCCCATATACCCTAATTAGTGGTGTCATCCATTCTTTGATCCTCTTCTTGGTCCATTATAACTAAAAATACCATTTTGGAGTTGTCCTTAGCTTTTCTTTACCAACTTCATCTTCTTCTTATAGGCATATTAATGATTTTGTGTTTGTCTTCTTTTATTTATCATTACTTTTACATTCTGTGGGAGTCTTTTAAAAATCCAAGTTGGTAGTTAATACTCTGTGTCCATCTGTTTTTTCATATAGCTCCCATTTTGCCTCTACGTTGGACAGCTCCCACTTTTCCTTTGGGTCTTCAGAATTTCATTCTTGAAAATTTCTTATTTCTCCTGTGCTGTTTTCCTTTGGAGAATTTTAGTTCATGGGTTCTCCTCCAGCTTTCCTCCAGAAACCTTTGAATATAGTACATATGTCTCATTATGGGCTATGTACTTCTTTTCTATCAAAAACTGAGACAGTGATGCCAAACTTAAATAAAAATGGTGTCCACTAAATTGAACATTAGGATCTCTATAGGCTATGTGTTGACTTTTAGAAAATAGAATTTTAGGGGGCAGCTGGGTAGCTTAGTGCATTGAGAGTCAGGTCTAGAGACAGGAGGTCCTGGGTTCAGATCTGACCTCAGACACTTCCCAGGTGTGTGACCCTGGGCAAGTCACTTCACCCCCATTGCCTAGCCTTTACTACTCTTCTGCTTTGGAACAATACACAGTATTGATTCCAAGATGGAAGGTGAAGGATTAAAAAAAAAAAAAGAAAATTTTAGTATTAACTATGTTCTATATTTTTATTTATTTTGTTAAATATTTCCCACCTACATTTTCCACCTACATTATACTAAGAGTGTTGTTGGCTGCAGTGCCAGCTGCATGTTTGACTCCTTTACTCTAAGAGAAAGTAGTTATTTCTACCCAAGGATGTCATAATTTTCACTCTTAAAATCAGTTTCTGGGGCAGCTGGTTAGCTCAGTGGATTGAGAGCCAGGCATAGAGACAGGGGGTCCTGGGTTCAAATCTGGCCTCAGACGCTTCCCAGGTGTGTGACCCTGGGCAAGTCACTTGACCCTCATTGCCTAGCCCTTACCAGTCTTCTGCCTTGGAACCAATACATAGTATTTACTCCAAGACGGAAGGTAAGGGTTTAAAAAAAAAAAATCAGTTTCTTTTTCACCAAGAATCACATACAGAATAGACTTTCTCCTTGTTTGTTCCTAATTGTCAAAGAATTGTTAGCTTTTAAGCCGAGAACTGTATCAGGTTTCTGTATAATTAAAATCTCCCATAGTTACTGTATCATTCCTTTGTGCCAGACTTATAATCAGGAAATATGGGAGGTAGTGAGTGACATTTAAGCTAACTTTGTAAAATGACTAAGTCAGTCAGCACACATTGGTTAAATCTTTACTGTGTCAGGCATTGTGCAAAGACCTGATAGAAAGAAAGACAAAATTAACGTACTGCCTTCAAGGGACTCACATTTGAAGAGAGAACATTAAATAAGTATAGATAAGCTATACAGAGAAGATAGAATAGGAAGGCATTAACAGCTGGGTAGATGTGGAGTCACTAAGACATTTAAAGTAAAGAGAGCAGTGTGAGCCTTGACAACAGTTAGGTGGAAGGAACCATCCCAGTCAACTCCTCATTTCACAGATGAGGAACTCAAACTCACAGAAAGGGTAAGTGATTTGCTTGCCTGATGAACTCAAGGAATGATTTATGATCCAATTTCGTTTGAAGATAGGGTTCACTATGGTAGAGACAGTTTACAGTCTGGATCAGTCTAAAGCCATCCAACATGTCAGCTTACTCAGAGTTAGGATTCAAATATATTTTGACAGGCAGGCTGAATCTAATATAACATTTAATGAGGACAAATATGAAACCTTACTTTTGAGAACAAAAATCAACTTGATATACAAGGTGAGGGAAGAATTGGCAGACAGATATTTGAAAAGTTTGTAAGTAACTCAGTATGAGTGAATTCTTTCAACAAGCATTTATTATACCCATGACATGTGAAAAGCATTGTGTAAAATAGGGAAAATGGTGGGGAATGAAGAAAGACAGTGAAATAGCCTTCCCCTAGAAGCAGCTTCCATTCTAATGGGGGATACAAGGGATACAAATAATTCTATGTAAAATAGCTACAAAATAAATACAACATAGTATGGAGGGAGAGTGGCACAGATAATGTCCAGGATCAGGAAAGTTCTTGGGGGAAGAGGGAACTTGGAGATTAACCTCAAGAGAAGTTAGAGATTCCTTGAGGCCAGGATAAAGAGGGTTTGTACTCCAGCAATTGGGAACAGGATATGCAAAGGTTTAGAGTCAAGAGATCTGAAAATTATGTGTGGGAGACAATGTGAAGTTATTTAACAGTATGTGATATGGAAGCCAAAAAAACTAATGCTCCAATAAGAGAGGCATAGCCCAGAAAAAAGGAGATGGTAATATCGATGTATACCAACCTGGTTAGGCCATGTCATATTTCCGAAATGATACTGATAAACCAGAGTAGTGATGGGTCTTAGATCACTAGAAATATTTGACCTAGAAAAGAGAGACTTGAAGGAGTACATTCAAGCATTTTGTAAGACTTCTATGTTGAAAGAGAGTTAGATTTGTTTTTCTTGGCCCCAGAGGGCAGTAGAAATAACTGGTAGAGAGGCTAATGTAGACTTGAAAAATCCCAGCTTTTAGAATCATCCCAGATAAGATTGAGCTGCCTTGGGAGGATGTGAGTCCTCCCTAACTGGAGGTCTTCAAAGAAAGAGAAGATGAGCACTATTGGATATGTTATAGAGGAGTTGAACTTTCAATTATGATTTGGTTTGATGGCTTGAGAGGTATCTTCTGATGTTGAGATTCTGTGTTGGTTGCCTCATTATTGGAAAGTTGGCCCACTAAATTGTTAGTTTTTTTGGGCCAAGGCACTCCATACTGTTTCATTTTTGATTCTGTATCCTCATTATCTAGCATGATGTCTTGCATGTAGTAGGCACTTAATAGATACTTGATGATTGATACTTTATCTTATTTTACAGATGAGGAAACTGAGGCTTTGAGAGTTTATATGACTTGCCCCACAGTGGTGGAGTTGAGCCAGAACGTGGGTCGTCTGACTCCTGGTCCTCTCCATGAATGTATCATTTTCATTGACCTTTTCCTAATTGTGGATAACTTATCCACACCTCCATCTAATTTTTAATATTGGACAAAAACAAACCATTGTTTTGGAGCTGATAGTTTTTTTTTTTGGTCTTGATGGCATGAAAGTAACAATTCATTAATGTTTCACTTTTTCATAAATTCCCTTCTAAGAACTTGAGGCAAAAATGGAGAGTTATGCTGTAGTTAATTAAACAGCAGCAAACATAATGTAGTAGAAATATAATTGGAGATTTATATTATTTATTTGAAGTTGCACAAGCTTTTTAACTTTTCATTACCTCAGGAAACTCTGTGAGACTTATGTTGATCAGGAAAGATCTAGATTGGCAGGGAAGCTTCCTCCCCTGAAGCTCCTTTTACCCATGAAGTAATAGGTTTGATAAAAGAAAGGAAGAGGAAGGTAAGAAATAATGAAAAGGAAAGAAAGAAGATTGACTTTGGATACAAGAAACCTTGTAGGTCCTGAAATGCCATCACTCTTATCCTCTCAGTTTCAGTTTTTTTAGTCTGTAAAATGGGAGGTTGTGCCTTACAGGCTTCACAAAGTTTTTGTAAAGAAAGTACTTGTAACTCTGAAGTGCTATGTAAGTTTGAGTTATAATTATTGTGTTATGCTACATGATAATTATAATAATTATTAGGATAATCCCTTTTTTACTTCTAATGAGTTATAAATTACTGTAAAGGGCTATCACCCTCCCCCACCCTCCCCACTTTGCCTTCATCTGTTCCTTCTAAGCCTCTGTCTTTGGGGCTAGTAAAAATCTTTTTTCTTCCCTGGTCATCATAAGGAGGCATCTTTGAGATGTAGATTAAACAAATCTACCCAATTTGCTTTCATGTGTAAAGCAATTTAGAGTTAAAATTAAAGAACATTTATTTTATTATATGTATCTAAATAGTTCTTCCTTTGAAAATTTTATATTTGAAAAACTCATGGACTCCTTATAGCTCATCTTTCAAGGTTTATAGCCAAGCCTTTCAAGGTTATAATAAACTTTGATAATGAGAATGAGCAAAGTAACATATAACTGTTTACATTATGCTATGTATAAATTCAGAAAATTTGTCATTTAAGCTTAACAAACATTTTTTACATCTCCATGTACAAGTCAAACACAAAAGTTTACATTTTATTGGAGGAGAAATTTAGTCCATAGAAATCATTAAATATAAGGAAAATTTTAAAAGGGAAAGAACACTAATTGGTAAGATCAGTAAAGTTACAGTTTAAAATAAAAATGAAGAACACATTGATTTTTTAAAAAAATTCTTAATACCTGGTGGCCCAAAAATTTTATTGCAATTTAAAACTAGGCACTACATAATTTAAAACTTTAATAGTTATCAGAGCTTAAAACTGCACTAAGTTTTGGGGCACTCTGTATATCTCTATATTGTTACATAGAAAATACTTTTTAATACCATGAAGGGTTTGTAATGGAGTCAATCTTTGATGACTTCGTTTATATAGTATTTGAGAACCATTATTCTAAACATCAGTTATGATTGCAGAGAATAATGGATGGACAATATGAAAACTAGATTAGATTTCAATAATCAGAGATATATCAGTTTCTTTTAAAAAAATCAAATTCTTGTTATCTATTCATTCTCTTGCTAAGTGCTTCTTTTTCATTAATGTTGATGATGTTTAAAAAAAATCTAGTTCTTAGAGGGCACCAATTAGATGAATTATGGTGTTTTGAGGTTTTACTATGATTTTCTTTTAGAAAAATGATTTGACTTTTCCTCTTGCTTGTTCAGCTTGCTTTATGAAAATATTGTATTGTAGTACTTTGGGATTTTTATATGGGTTGAGCTCTGATCTTAGGTTCTCTCCTCGAATTAACCCTTTAGTTAGGAAGGAGTTATTTTGTTTCCCAAAGGTTTCAAATTATACTTTAAAAGCAGTAATATGAGGAATGATATTCTTTCCAGAGGTAAGTTGGAACTTTTAAAAACTTCAACTTTTTAATAACATTTAAGTCTTAGTTTGTTCAAATAACATTCTATGTATTAAAGGAGGAAAGCAAATGTTTAATTGCACTTTTCATGACATTCTTGCAATGCACATAAACTCTCAAAATCTCATTTATTCATTTTCCAGCAACAAATAAATACTGGGAGCCTAGTGGCAGGGGCTGCAAGTACCATAGACACGGAGTCCCTTAAGCGACCGCAAACATTCACACCAGCAGGTATGTCCATAGCACAGATTAGATTTTTGTCTCATGATTGATTTTATTTTTTATACTGCAATTAAAGTTTTCTTACATAACTGATTCATGGTTATTTTTAAATAGTGCTTGTGAAGGGAGCTATTCTTTTCCAAAGTTTGTTTCACTTGCAAATTTAATTTCCCCTTTGATAACTTATAGTTAAATTACATTCTGTTTTTAAGCTAGATGTCACATATAAGGAAACATCTTGAAGATAGGCTTTCTAAACAAATTGGTAGGCATCATTTTGGTTCTTGTATATGACTGTTAGTTACTTTTATCCTGATATGATTAAAGGAAAATACATGTTTTTTGCTGATAACCTTTTTTAAAAAATTGCACATTTTTGGAAAATTATTATAGAGCAGTCTAAGAGACCTCGGCTTGAAGTGGGTCACCATGGAGTAGTTTTCCAACATCCAGGAGTGACGACAGGAGTGCCTCTACAGCAGCTAATGCCTACTGCACAAGGTAAAACTTTATTTTAAAATAGGTGGGAATAAAGGGAAGGTATAGATGCTTGGGTTTATAAAAATAAAAATCTTCTAATAAAGGATAGTCTTTCTGAAATTACTTTTTGTAATTGGGATATTTTACATAATTGCAAATTAATATAACTAGTAAGCCCCTGGGAAAATTTTTATTAACCTTAATGGGAGCCATCCATTTATTTCATTGCCAATGGTCTTTTTTCAATTTAATTTTTGTATTATAAGATTTTGCCCTTTGTTTTCATGGTTGCTTACATACAAAACAAAGACAAAATCTTGTCCTAAAATCCCTTGCCTTTAACAAGAGTCAACCAAACAAGTTACCAAAAGATAAACCAAGAAAATGCTTTTATTTTATGTATCTTTTAAACCCTACATGACTATTGGGCCTATTTTTCTTTCGAAAAAAAATATAGTGTGTTCTTGTTCTGGCTATTTTATTTTACTGATTATTGTTAGTGATTTCTTTTGTAAATTTCATTCTTGTAGTTAGTTGCTTTTTCCTATTAATTGATGATAATATAGTCATATTTCTTTGATACAAAGATCTTCCCTGAAACTAAATACAAGGTCAGACTTCTTCTTTTTGTGTATATTTGTGTCAGTTGTACTATATATAGTAATTTTCCTGTAATTTGGTTATAGTACTGAACTTGGATGTATTAATTTTGTTCTGAAGTGTTGATATCTTGTGGTAGTGTAACTTGGAAGTGAGAAGCCATTTTCTGCTTGTCAAATGGGCAGAATGCTTTAGGACTTTGAAATTGGTGGTGTTTAGTTTTTTCTGGTTTTGCAGGTGGAATGCCTCCCACTCCTCAAGCTGTACAGCTCACTGGACAGAAACAAAGCCAACAGCAGTATGATCCATCCAAAGGTCCTCCTGTGCAGAATGCTGCGAGTCTCCATACTCCTCCACCTCAGCTTCCTGGGCGGCTTCAGCCTGCAAATGTCCCAGGCACGTCACTCCCATCAGCCTTGCAGATCTCACAACAGTCCCAGCAGCAGATGATGGAGACCCAGCCCCAGCCTCCAGTTCCAGTGAAGACCCAGCCATCCAACATAGCTATTCCTGCTGCTCCAGCCAGTCAGCCTCCAGCTCCCCTTCCTCAGGCTCTTGCGCCAGCACTCCACCTCCAGGTGCAAGGAAAAACGCAGATGCAGGTGTCTCCTCTTCCAACACAGCCCCAGGTATTCCAGAGATATAATCTCTTTAAAAGAATTTGTTAATTTGGAAAAAAAAATTTGTATAACTGGATAGGGGTGCTATATATATATGTCTGTGGATGAATTTGGCATATTATATACTCTAGAAACTTCCCTTTTTATCTATGTTCCTTGAGCACAGTTACTTAAGTTGATGGCTTTGGGATTTTTACATTGACAGATATTTTGTCTTATTTTAGGGGCATCATTTTCTGCAATATGTCCTCCATAAATTTGGATAAGGCATTGCTTAAAGTTCTGAATTCATGTCCTAATAGAATAATTTCACTAATTTAATTTACTCATATTATTTTAAAATTATTATTATTACATTTATTAAAATTGTTATTTAAATGATTTTATTTCTTAGAATTGGAATATCCAGTAGGACCTCATTTTACATAACAGTACATTTAAAGACCCTTTGTATAAGTTGAAAATCATGCATAATAGTGAACCCTATTATTTAATAAATATTTTTATATGAACATACCTAGGCACTTAATGACTTTTCTTAGGCTTATCAGAACTACCAACATCAGTACTCTTGTATGTTGAGACCATTATTAATAAATGAATAATGTCAATGAAACTAAGAGAAGCATTGCTCTGATGCAGACTCGACTTGTTACAAGGACTCCAGACAAAGACTGATGTGGAAGCTAATGTTTGGTGCAAAACAGTGTAATGATTCACACTAATACTTCTTAGAATGAGAATGAGCATGATGGGGCAAATTGCTGCAAGACTTTATACTGCTTAGGAATATGGTGCAGATTTAATATGTAATTAAGAATTTTTCTGCCTTTTTTTTTATTTCCATGTGTTGAGTTTGCTTAAAATGAGATCTTAGTATATTTAACAGTTCATGAGATTAAAGAGCACTGACATGACATGACATGAACTAGTACCTTTTGTTTACAGAAAGAAGACTGGAGAGGTTAACCTGGAATCCATGAACTTATTTAAAAAAATAATTGTTTTCTTTTGAAGACCTATATATTGTGTTTATTCATTTAAATTATGATTCTGAGAGGATTGACTACTCAGGGATCTAGGTACAAAAATGGTGAATAACCACGGTACTCCATTCTCCATGTAGAGAAAGTAATTCTGAGAAGGATTACAAAAGAATTACAAGACTGCTCCTTTTCTCAATCTACAGCTAGATTGACTTCAGCAGTAAATATGGCCCCCCCTTTTTATTTTCCTTCAGCAATTACTTAGGATGAAGGTTGAGGGAAAGGCAGTCTTTGAATTTATGTTCTTAATAATTTCTAATCTAAAGTTTATTATGAGGAAAATTTAGCTCCTTTTAAAAATAAGAGATGAGTTTCACTTTCATGTTATAGCATATTTTCTTCTAGGATGTCCTATAAGTTTTTAGGGCCATTGTTTTTCTTTTAGTTTTTGTGTTGTTTTTTTTTTTAAACAATTTCTCATAGTAAGCTTTTTTACTGGTTTAGTGTGGCAAGGTAAGTTTCACAGACTTCTAGAGTTAGAAAGGACACTAGAAATCATTTGTCCAACCTCTAATTTTTGTAGATGAGAAAACTTAGTCTCAGAGTGGGTTAATTACTCCCTCTTTCTCCCAATGGTAAATGGCAAAGTCAAAATTCAAACTCGGGACCTTTGACTCCAACTGTAGCATTCTTCACACTGTGTCATTTGACTCTACGCTTTGACTTACTTAACCTTATTTCCTTTTTTATTGTTTAGTGTTGAGCATGGTATTTTTTTAAAACCTTACTTTCTGTCTTGGAATTGATACTAAGTATCAGTTCCAAAGCAGAACGGCAATAAAGGTGAGGCAATTGGGGTTAAGTGACTTGTCCAGGATTACACAGCCAGGAAGTGCCTGAGACCCAGGTCCACTTGTCTCTAGGCCTGGCTCTCTAGCTACTGAGCTATCTAGCTGTTTTTAACACATTATTTTCACATAGTAGGTGCATAACAACACTGTTTGACTTATTGAATTGTATGGCTAAGCTAGGTAGAATAGTGGCTAGAGTGCCAGGTCTAGAGTCAGGAAGACCCAAGTTCAAATGTGGGTTCAGACACTTACTATATGTGTAATTCTGGATAAGTTACTTAACCATATTTGCCTTCGGTTTCTTATGTGTAAAGTAAGTTGGAGAAAGACCACTCTGGTGTTTTTATCGAGAAAGTCCCCTATGGAGTTATAAAGAGTCAGATATAACTGAAACAATTTAATAACAAAATTGCTCAGTGAAGACACTGTGATTTTTCATTTTGAAGGTCCTGAATATAATGGAATTCTGCCTGATATGTTTTCTTAACCTTGTCCAGTATTTTAAGACTTTTTTCCCCCAAGGGAATTTCAGGAAGCAGGTTAAAATTACATATCAAGATTCTGGAATTCTGACCCATTGTCAACAAAACAAGAAACTGGAAACCCAAGTTTGAAGGGGAGGGGGAAACTTTGAGACAGATAAATTAAATACTGGGAAAAATAGAAGAATTTTCATTTTGAGACTCACTTTATTTAATGTTTTAGCTATACTAGTTTTAAAACCATAAAAATATATCCAAATGAAGATATTTGAGTACTTAGTTTTAAATAGAGCATTCAGTAATAAAGATGCTGTGCTTTTGTAGTCAGGAAGTTAAAGTTCAGGGCAGCTTACAATTAGTGACAAAAATGATTTTAAATCTCAGTTGAACTTTTCCTTTTTTTGGCTGTGTGTGTGTATGGATGGAAGGGAAGTTACTGCCCCATATGCAACTGTTTAGTTTGTATTCTTGAGTTATAAAAGTAAATGATGGGAAAAATCGTTTCAAAAAGTTCTTGACATTTGTTGAACCTGTTTTTGAGAAAAACTCACTTAAGTTATATAGGAAGCAGTCCTCTGAAACCCTATCATGGAATAGAGGTAATGATCAGTTTTTGAAGGCTAGACCAGTAGATCACAAAAGACAGATTCTATGTGCTGTAAAGATAGAATAGAGGTCTGGCAGTTATCCACTGTCTGAGGACAATAGCATGAGGAGAGGAATTATTTTGTCATGGTTACTCAGGACATGTAAAAAGACTGAGTGATCTGCTTTGCAAGTAACTGTGTTAGGAAATGGTATTAAAAATCACAGCTTTTTGACCTAAATATTAACATAACTTTTGGTACTTTTAAATATGAGATCCTTTTTTTATTCCCTATTAAATTTTTTATTTTTAAATTTTTTCCTTGATTCCATAATTCCTGTTTTTTCCCTCCCCCCTCCTGCAGTTATCATGCAACTCTATTGGGACACACACACACACACACACACACACACACACACACATATAATCACTTGAACATATTATTCATCTTTATAAAAAAGTAATCCTTTAAAATCAAAACCCCAAATCACATACCATATAAACAAGTGATAAATCATATGTTTTCTTCTGGATTTCTACTCCCACAGTTCTTTCTCTAGATGTGGATAGCATTATTTCTTTTTTTTTTTTTGAAAATTTTATTTAGTCAATTTAGAACCTTATTCCTTGGTTACAAGAATCATATTCTTACCCTCTCTCCCCTCCCCCCACACTTTCCTATAGCCCACACCCAATTCCACTGGGTTTTACATGTGCCCTTGATCAGAACCTATTTCCATGTTGTTGATGTTTGCACTAGGATGATCATTTAGAGTCTACATCCCCAGTCATATCCCCATTGACCCATGTAATCAAGCGGTTGTTTTTCTCCAGTGTTTCTACTCCCACAGTTTTTCCTTTGAATGTATGGTTAGTGTTCTACCTCGTAGATCCCTCCAAGTTGTTCAGGATCACTGCATTGCCATGAATAGAGAAGTCTATTATATTCAATTGTACCACAGTGTATCAGTCTCTGAGTATAATGTTCTCCTGGTTCTGTTCCTCTCAGGCTGCATCACTTCCTGGAGGTTGTTCCAGTTCACATGGAATCCCTCCAGTTCATTATTCCTTTGAGCACAATAGTATTCCATCACCAACAGATATCACAGTTTGTTCAGCCATTCCCCAATTGAAGGCATCTTCTCATTTTCCCGTTTTCGCTACCACAAAGAGCACAGCTATGAATATTCTTGTACAAGTCTTTTTTTCTTATTATTGAGATCCTTTTTTAATGACCATGAAGTCAGCATACTCTTAAGAGGAATGAAATCATACTAATAACATTTTTTTCTTTTGATAAAGCCAAAAGGCATAAGGAAATGATAGCTAAATGGAAATATGGTCCACAATGGCAAATAAATGTTTTAATAAGTTGTTTTCCTAGTGTGCTTGAAGGTAATAAGAATCACTTCTTAGTACACTTGGTCATCTCCTTTAGCAGTTGTCATGTTGACCATAAGGAAAAATACTGTCCTGAAAATAATAACTGTCAGAGCAAATAGGTGGCTAAGTGGATAGAGAACCAGGCCTGGAGATTGGAGGTCTTGAATTCAAATCTTGTCTCAGACACTTCCTAGCTGTGGGACCATGGGCAAGTCACTTAACCCTAAATGCCTAACCCTTACTTTTCTTCTGCCTTGGAACTGATAATTAGTATTGATTCTAAGACAGAAAGTAAGTATTTTAAAAAAGGTAATTGCTATTTATTCAGTAATTCAGTTTATTCAGCATTGCAGAGGATGAGGAGATAGGGAAATTCTGTCACATTGTACCAAATTATCAAGATTTTTATATTCTCCCATATTTATCAGTTGACTATTTTCTAATCAAGATCTTTTAGTTTCAGGCAGTTTGAGTATATAGAAATTTTGCAAACAAAGTTGAACATAGGTAGCAATTACTTATATGTTATATATACAGACAATGGGAATTTGTTTTGCTTGACTATGCATGTTACAATGGCACTGTTGTTAGTGGAGGTTTTAGAGGGAGAGAAAGTAAATACTTATTGAATTGAAAAATGAAATTGAAAAAATTTCTTATGTAAATTAGTCATTTGAAAATCAATCTAGAGGCTTTTGCTAATACAAAACACAAGAATTTAGTTCATATAATTTTATCTTTTTTTATACAATTTTATTTTAATTTTTGTTGACAAAATTCAGAAATTGCTCTTTTGGTTCTTTGATGTGACTGTTGATAATTTTTGTGTTCGAGGAGGAGGAATTCTGGCCTCTTACCACCATGTAGTGCTGATTCTTAGTTGGTAGAAGAAAACCTATTGGTATGAATGTATTTAGAACCCTCAAGACTAAGTTTAAAACCATTCATTTACAGGAAACTTTCAATGATTAGGAATAAAAAAGTTAGAAAGAAGCTATGACATTGAGGCATTTGGGTACTCCTGAAGCTTACTGTTATTTGCAGTTATAGCTTTATATTTAAAAGTTATTTTCTTTTGACAGACTGTGGCATTAACAAGACCACCTGCAGATTCTGGCCAGCCTTGTCAGCGTTCTGTACCTGCCTCTTCATCTACCTCATCTGCCACACCAGCAAGTCTCTCAGGCCCAGTGCCCTCACCTGCCCGATCATCGCCAGTAAATAGGCCCTCCCCAGCAGCCAACAAATCACTGTCTCCCATTACATCTCGATCCCCAGGTGCCACAGTTTCTGTCCCCCCCAAACCTCAGAGCCCAGCTCAAAATGCCACACAATCCCAGGATAGTGCCCAAGAGAAGTTGGCTGAACAAGTAACTTTGGTAAGAAAAAAATGTAAAATTTTGTAGTTGCTTTGGACAAGAAATTCACTTTTTAAAAGGAAATTTTTTTTAAATTTAAAAACAATATATTTTAAATAAATTTTAAATATTTTAAATTAAATATTCCCTTTAGGGCAATAGAGTATTGGGTTATCCAGTTAGTAGAAATGAAGAGATTTTATAGTGTAAATAGTACAACGTTTGGGTCATAGTAGTTCTTTACTAAATGCTCATTGACTTGACTTGTGGAGTTGTCGCTTTTTGAAAGAGAGTGTGGTATTATCAACAGAGTGCTTGACATATAAATATCAGTTATTGCTGGTGATAAAATTACCTGAAATACAAACTTAAAGAACCACCTAAACTCTAATTCCTTAAATACTTGACAAAACTGCATTGCATTTTAAAATCTGTTGTAATACTTCTAAAGACATTAGCATGAATAAGTTTGAGTTCTTTCAATTAGGCAATAACATTTATTGTTAGAGTCTGTTGTTAAAGTTAGAGTCCAATATATAGGGGGCAGATAGGTGGCTCAGTGTATAGAGGACCAGACCAGCATTTGGGAGGATCTGGGTTCAAATTTGACTGAAGATACTTCCTAGTTATGTAACTCTGGGAAGATCACTTAACCCCATTTGCCTAGTTCTTGTTCTTCAGTCCTAGAATTGTTACTAGGGCAGATAGTAAGCATTTTAAAAAATCTATTATGTAATGAACTCTTACTCCTATTTGGAAAAACAAATAGCTAACTTACATTTCAAACACAGGAAAAACATATTTAAAAAGCTATGCTCCAGTTTTCCACTTGGGGTAAGTTAGACTAGATGTTAGTTGTGAAGGTTGGGAAAAAAGAGGGAAAGATAGGGAAAGGAAGGGAAGGAAGGTAGTTGGGGGGGATTGCCCCCTGCGGGGTAGGGAAATTGATCAGCGTTCTTCATAGGTAGTCTAGGGAGCAGATTAAATCAGGCTAAACTCCAGGGAAAGTTAAGTAGGTTTATTTAGGGTTAGGAAAGGAAAGTTTGGGAAGTCAGGGAAAGTTTGCTGCAGGCCCCTAGGCAGGGACCAAAGCTCTCCACCTAGGTTCAGGGAAAAAGGCGCCAAAATCGTGCTTCTCTCCTCATTTATTCTCCCAGAAAGGAAGTGGGATGTGTCAGAAGTTGCAGTAGAGAGTCCTGGGAGATGGAGTCTCCCAGGGCTTAGTCCACTTCAAAATGCACAGTTGCTAGTGGGTGTTAAGGATAATGCCTTTTCCCATAGCATTTGTTGGGAGTCTTTTACTTTGTGTTATAGTTATCTTTGTGCACATCTTATAAATAACTTTCAAAAGGAACAGAACCGATAAACTCAACGTGAAGAAATTCAGAAAGCTTAGGGAAGAAAGGAGATAGAGATTATTTAGATGAAGGATCAAAAGAAATGTAAATAAAAATGATATTGTAGAAATATACTATAAATCACCTAGTCAGAAAGTAGGAATTAAATGAGGAATTTGGGAAATTAAAAATATGGCATTAAATTATAATATTGAAATGATGGAGAACTTCAACTCTCAGGTATCTGCTATAGCATTTTCTCTAGCAAAGTGGGTCAGTTGAAACAAGAATTGCTATTTTAAACCTAATTCTGAGCAGTAAGGAAGAACTAAAGTAGAAATAGTAAGTAGGAACCTTGAGACCAAGTAGTTTTGGGTAGAAAAAAGAAAGGACATCCATAGTATGATTTGCAACTAAGATTTTATGGTAACATATTTCAAAAGCTTTAGAGAAAAATTAGTAGGTTCCAGTAGCCTAATATTTTACAGGGAAAGTTAGGCTTAAATCAAGAACATTTTCAAAAGATAAAGATTAAAACAAGGCCTGGTAATTGTTGATGATAAGAGTAGCATGTTTCTTTTAAGATTTTTTATCAGTCATTTTGAACTGATAGTCGAGTTGAATACTAAAGAGAAGGATTTTTCTTAAAAAGTCAGGTTGAGGACAAGAAAATAATCAAAGAAGGGGTAAGAACACTTCCTGAAATGAATTGGATGATGATAATTGATTAGAATATTGCTTCATTTTTCTCATCCAAGGTGAATTTAGTTTGGGAATTATAAAATAAAAATTGTTTAGTGGGAATGGGAGACCAGGGTAGTAGAGAAGATGACTAGGCAGCGTTTAGATGCTGTCAAAGAATTCATGTCACCAGCCATAGATGGATATACCTAAAATGTTGACAGAATTTGCCTATTTGATTTCCAAGCTGCTGTTGACCTTTGAAATGTTAAGAACTAGAAGAGGGTAAATACTCCAAACTTCAAAAAGGAAGCATAGGTAGATCTTTCAAAAGTATAGACCAGTAAACATCTTCAAATTCTAGAGTATGTTATTAGGAGGATGAAGTGTGAGGAATTAAAGTAGGATAAGTAGGATAGCAGTGATCATTAAAAGCCAGCATGGCTTTTAATAGTAGACCTTGAGTAGGTCATTTCACTTTTACTTAATTTCCTTTTTAATCAGTAAAGAGTGGAAATTCTGTTGACATAAAGTACTTTGATTTTGCCAAAGTGCTTAACAAAGTGCCTCCTTTTCTGCTTGTGAATAAGAAAGGGATAGTTACTAATGTGTTTGTCAGTTTGGAGAATATGTTTAGTTTAGTGTCCCAGGTATCCATCCATCTCTTGCCCTATGCTATTGACATTTTAATCTATGATTTGGATGAGCCCAAAGGAAGCATGCTTCTTGTATGTCATTGATAAGTAATTTAGAGTATTAAACACATTGGATGACAGAATCTGAACCCCCTAACATTTTGCAGCCTAATGGGCTGATGGGCTAAGTTTAACAAATTGAAATTAAATAGTGATGAGAGGAAAGTTCTATATTTGTATTTAAAAAAATGAACTGCACAAGTACAGAGCAAGGGACATTTGGCATAAGAACATTTTATTATGAAGAGGAGCTGGGGTTTTTAGTGGTTGTCATGTTTAGTATGAGCTGACAATGTGATTTTGGCAAACAAGCTAATGCTATCTTAATAGGCTATATCAAGAAAGAAACAGTGGACAGGGAAGTAATCATTGTGCTTTACTCTTTACAGGGCACTACATTTTAAGAGTAAACACACTAGAGTATAGCCCCCCCCCTAAAAAAAAACACCCCACCAACAAAACCAAACAAACAACCTATATCAGGAGATCTTGAAAAGGATTGGAGAGTGTAACATCTGGGGATCTCTTGAAGATAGCTTGGGAGCCGGTGTGTGACAACAGTTGTCTTCAAATATTTGAAGGGTAGTAATTAGAAAGACTATATTTGTTTGATTTGACCATAGCCTACAGAGAATTAAGATTAGGACCAGTGGGTAGAAGTTGTGGTGAAGTGATTTAGGATTAATGTAAAGAAAAACTTCCTAAGAACTAGGGTTGTCTGAAGGTGTAATGGGCTGCCTGCCTTATGTTTGTAGTAGGTTCCTGCTCATTGGAGAGGTCTTTAGGAAGATACTGGTAGGTATTTTGTTGGAAGTATTTTAGAAAGGCTTCTTACTCAGTTAATGTGTTGAACTAGATGAAAGGCCTTTTCAGTTCAGAGATTTTGTGATCCCTTTTTCCTTCTCTGGATTTGTAAGCTTTTTGAGGACAGGCTTTGTCTTATTTAAGTTCATTCCTAATGTTTAGCACAGTGTCTTCTTGCCCATGATAGTAACTTAATAGATATTTCTTGAATTTAATTGAATTGGGGGATATGAGAGATACTGATGAGCTTGAATTCATAAGACAATACTTTTGATAGATATTAGAAGGGGGAGCAAATAAGCAAAGATAACCATGTTTTTCAACATAGAAACAGAACAACCCTATTATTCTTTTCCAGAATCTTGCTTCTACTTTTAACTTCACTCTTTATGTCAAGCTGATGAACTTATTTTTAAAGTTGGCGAATTAGAGGTGTCTCTGGGACATCTAGATTGAGAGATGTCCTTTGGGCATTTGGAGATTAGATTTGGATTATCTATATAGAGGGGATAGTTAAAACTGGAAATTGTATGAGAATGTATGAGGTCACCGAGTTGGTAAGGGATATAGAGAGAATAAAACTAGGCCAGCTTTTTTGGAAATACCCATATTAAAGGGTTGGGAAAGAAGTGGAGCCTCTCCTGGCTATTTTAAGCTCATGTTAATGTCAGTATCTGTTAATGTTCTTTGAATTCTTTTAGCACTTGGTTAGTACCATACAACTTGACATTTGATTATATGCCAACATGAATTATCTTCTGGTTGTTTTCATACTTAGAAGGCTTATCTCCCCTCCCTAACCCCACCCTCTCCAAAATTACAAGGGTATTATGTCTTCTATTACTTTTGAATCTGCTTATTTCTGGGCTCAACTTAAGAGATTTTGAATAAATACTTATTGATTTGATTTTTCTAGGAAACCCAAATCCATCAAAGAATCTCAGAATTGAGAAAGGAAGGTCTGTGGTCACTCAGACGGTTGCCAAAACTTCAGGAGGCTCCACGGCCAAAGTCTCACTGGGATTATCTCTTAGAAGAAATGCAGTGGATGGCAACAGATTTTGCACAAGAGAGGAGGTGGAAAATGGCAGCTGCAAAGAAGGTACATTTGTAATATAAGTGGAGAGTCCATTTTTTGCTGATGGGCTGTGTTGCAAAACCTCATTTGTAATTTATGGAATTGGTGTTTGGAATGCTTTTTTCTATATATATTTATATATAGAAATTTGGCATAACAGCATTTTATTAAGAGGAGCTGGGGTTTTTAGTGGTTGTCATATTTAGTATGAACTGACAATGTGATTTTGGCAAACAAGCTAATGCTATCTTAGGCTATATCAAGAAAGAAAGAGCGGACAGGGAAGTAGTCATTGTATTTTACTCTTTACAGGGCACCACATCTCAGGAGAATATATATCAGAGCATATATACTCAGTATATACTCAGAGCAGTTCACAAAAGCTCATTTAATCCACAACTCTTTGGATATATACTATTACTACATATCTTGAAAACTAGGATAGCCATTTTTCTATAAAATTTTTTGTTAAGAGTGCCAAGCTGGGATGTTAGGATTCCTTAACTCCTCTTTAGGATATCTTTCTGATAGCAGAATTTGAACTTCTTGGAGGTACAAAGGGCTAACCTTGAATAGTTATAAAAAGGTCTTGAGTTTGAAGAAAAACTATAGGAGGTATTCTGTTAGAGGAACTGGGAGGTTAGGTTGCTTTTGGATTAGAATAAAGCCCAGGCCTCTTGGGGGGAAGTTGAGGGTGGGGTTCAGTAGAGAAGAGGTACAGAGATCATGAGGACAGTAGAGAAGCAAGTTCTGCTGTGGAGTTTATGGCTCTTTTGACCTTTCCCCCTCACTTTACCATTGCTTATTCTGCCACCTATGTTGAAAGTGGTAATGAGTTTAGGGAGAGGGAGAAATAGGAAAAGGAGTAGGAAGGAATAAAGTAGATTTGCTGCTGATAGAAAGAAGATTGTCAGAAGCCTATGTCTATTTCATTCATTGGACATTATAGAAGAAGTCAGATTTTGCTCTTTATAACTGAATTGCATAAGTATATACAAGAGGGATAATTTGGATTCACAATATAAAATACTGACTATTTCAACCAGAAGCATTTCAGCATCTGATTTTAATGATCTAATTGTCCTATTACTAGTGTCAAAATGATAATAGGACTGATTTATATATATCTTTTAGTCTTTTTTCCTTTAAGTGTGAGTGCAAAATTTAAATTTGAATATTTTCCCTAAATAGCTTGTCAGAACTGCAGCTCGTTATCATGAAGAAAAGAAACTTCATGAAGAAAGAGGAAAGAAAGAGGAGCAGAACCGATTAAGACGTATAGCTGCTTCAACTGCTAGAGAAATAGAATATTTCTGGTCAAATATTGAACAGGTAATATTGACCTGCAAGTGTAAATTTTCATTTCTCTGTAAGGAATTTGTATGATCTTTTGAACTTTGCACTTCTCTCTCTCTCTCTTTTAAACCCTTACCTTCCGTCTTAGAATCAATACTGGGTTCTAAGGCAGAGGAGTGGTAAGGGCTAGGCGATGGGGGGTAAGTGACTTGCTCAGGTTCACATAGCTAGGAAATGTCTGAGGTCAGATTTGAACCCAGGACCTCCCATTTCTGGGCCTGATTCAATACACTGAGCCACCTAGCCACCCCCTCTTTCTTTCTTTTTTCCCTTCAAATAATATTGGCTCATTCAATGGAGTTAAGCATTTCTTTTGTTCTCTTTGTGTTGTCATTTTAAATTTTGGAACAGTAATGTTTACATTCAAAGAGGAGAATCAAGATCTTTCTAGGAAATAATAATTTTTGGAGGGAGAGTTTGTTGTTTTGGAAGGACTACTAGATTGGGAAACTGAGGACCTGGATTAGGATACTAGTTCATTATTTCCTAGCTGGATGACCATGGGCAAATCATGTTACCCATTAGCTTGGGTTTGTTTTTCAAAGGAAAATACTTCATAATCTATGGGGAAACAAGACTCCTTGTAAATCCCAAGGCATTTCATATATAGAAATTGTTACTATTCCTGGATTTTTTTGAGAAATCCAAAGAAGTCTAGATATTTTAGCATCTATCTTTACAAAAATTTCTCTTTTCATTTTTGTATCCTTGGTGCTTTTTCATGTAATTGCTACTTAATAAAATGTTTATTCAGTTGAATTTCATTACTGTGGTTTTCCTGACTTTTCTTTGCTCTTCCAGTAAAATTAAAAAAAAAAAAGAACTAGAAAAAGTCACTTAACATAAACAAACAAATACCAAATCAAAATTTTCTAATTGGTTATTTAGGCTAGAGGAGAAGCCTATATTTGAGTTATTGCTTTTGTATTTATAAAAGTTTTTCCTGTTTTTTGTTCTAAGTCTTTCTGTTTATGGTTGAAGACAAGTTAGCACTTTGTTTACTTGACCCTTCATTGTTTTAGGTTGTAGAAATAAAACTGCAAGTTGAATTAGAGGAGAAAAGGAAGAAAGCCTTAAATTTACAGAAACCATTCAAAAGAGGTACAGTATCTTTTAATACTTTTTTCTTTTAATTTCCCCATAATGCAAACCAAAATTCTTCTTGATTTTGAGCTGCTGAACTAGACATAAAGTGTAAATTCTAGAGGTCAATTAATTTACATTACAGTAATTCAGAATTTTGAATAACCAGGGATAAGGAAGTGTGTGAGAGAGGGAGAGAGGGAGAGAGAGAGAGAGAGAGAGAGAGAGAGAGAGAGAGAGAGAGAGAGAGATTGTGTGTGTGTGTGTGTGTACGTACATTTTTTTAAACCCATACCTTTGGTTTTTGAAACAATACTAAGTATTGGTTCCAAGGCAGAAGAGTAGTCAATGGGGTTAAGTACCTGGGGTCACACAGCTAGGAAGTATCTGAAGCTAGATTTGAATCTAGGTTCTCTTAATTCTTTGCCTGAATTTTTATCCACTGAGCCAACTATCTCAACTATCTGCTCCTAAATGTTAATTTTTTTATACAACAGTTGCCAATTTATCTCTGTGTAAAGGATTGTTTACTGATTGGGAATAGGGATATTTAGATTATTTAAAAATAAAACCAAATATGTTTTGTAGATCTTTTAAAACTATTTTTATTACCCATTTGAATACACCTTGTTAATTGTGTCTGTTTCAGTCTTTGTTCCCCTCCCATCCAAGTGAAATAGACTTCTTGTGCTAGCCTTCCAGGCTGCTTTGGCCCAGTGAGGTGGTTCTCTCCAAAATTTTTTGTGAGACTTTTTTTCAGTGCTGTTTGGGGTGCAATTTGGGAGGGCTAAGGCGGATAGCTTCCTTACTTAGTCATCTTGGCCCCAGAAATTAACTTGTTATTTTTGAATGAAACATAGGGACTTATTTTTTAAAAGTAAAGTAAGTTTCATGCAATCTATTACTTAGCTCAAACTGAAAGCAGAAGTGTTAAAAAAAATATTCTTCCCAGTTTAGACTTTAATTCTGACTGGATCTCCAGTTCCCTGGTCCATTTCCTTTTAGTCTATATTTGTAAAGTTTTAATGCATTGTCCTATTACATTTCTGTGGTGCTTTTGTGGTTCTTTTGATTCTTGGTAATTAATTACTGCATATTTTCTGCTGAACCTCTTTTTTTACTTTCCTTCTTAATCTTGAAGACCCTATGAATGTATTATAAGCTTTTTTCAGATACTTTTTGCTGTAGATGAGTCTTAATGGAGCAAGTTTCATTTCTTTGTGAACCTTGTGAACTGAGTCAATCAACTGATTGACAGGAAGAGATGAACCATTAGGGGTTTTAAAAAGATATTTCCAGAACATCCATTTTGAAATATCCAGTGGACAGTTGGTGAAATGAGACTAAAGCCCAGGGAAGAAACAGATCTTAGAATTAGTTGCCTAGAGATGGAAGTTAAACCCATGATAGCTGAAGAGATTACCAAGAGGGCATAGATAGTGAAGAGCAGCTGTTTATCTCCATATCCTTTTCTTCACTTTTAAGAGTTTTAGTTTGTACATCTAGTCCTAGGCTCACTCTCTGAATCTTAGAATTCTCTAGCTTAGTTTAGCCAGACATTGGACTGATATTAGAGAAGCCCTAGATCTGTGGAACATGGTTTAGGTTTTTAGATCTGAGAAGATAGATAAGAGGCCAATCTGGGCATAAAGTGCTTGGAAACTCAAATAGTGTGTTCTAGGTGAGGCAGAAGTCTTGCTGACTTCTTTAAGCATATTTCTGCATATGTGCATTATTTAAAAATTTTAAATATTATGTATTTTTCAACCTGCAAAGACCCTCATGCCATCTACTCCCTAGCTCCACTCCCACCATTGAGAATGAAATAAAAACAAAATCCCTCTTCCAAATATGTATAGTCAAGCTAAACAAATTTCAGCATTGGCTATGCCCCAAAAAATTACTCTTGAGTTCATTAACTCCCATCAAAAGTTGAGTAGCATGTAATTCTTTGGGAATTATAATTGATTGTTATATTGCTCAAAGTTTCTAATTCTTTCAAACTTTGATTATCTTTATCCTCTTGTTGGCATTTTATAAATTCTTTTTACCTCTGTTCAATTTACTCTGCAACAGTCACTGTAAGTCCTGAAGTTTCTCTGAAACTAACTATATTATTTTTTTTATTATAATAGAATTCCATTTCATTTATATACTATAATTTGTTTAGCCATTCCCCAATTACTGTGTCCCCTCCAATTCCCATTCTTCACCTCTTTAAAAAAAGCTATAAATATTTTTGTACATCTTTAGTTAGTTTTTCTTTGGATTGATCTGTTCCTTAGTCTACCTGACTTTTGTTGTCTCATGGAATCATTGTTTTCTGTTTTATCCATTTTAATTTTCAGGGAGTTTATTGCTTGGGCAAGGTTTTATACTTCTTAGGCTAAGCTTTTCATTTCCTTTTTCAATTCTTTCTTCCAAAGTTGTCATTTCTTTTAAAATCTTTCCTTTAGTACTATCATTTTCTTGACAAAATCATTAAAATAAAAAAAAAAACCACAACCCAAACCTCTTGATTCTTCTCTTCCTGGAGTTTTAATTGAATTTATATCCATGTTATATTTTTCTCTGAGGATTTACTTGTTGAAATTTTGGAGTCATTCCCTTCTTCTGAGTTTATATCTTGAGTGTTCCTCTCATCATAGTAGCTTTAAATTATTATTATATTTTTGTTTTCTCTTTATTCTTGTCTCTTTCCAGACTTCAGATTTGGTGCTCTGTGCATGCCTGGAGGGCTGGTCTGAGTTGTTCTTGTTATTGCTTTCTTGACATTGCTCCAGATTCTCTGGGACAGCTCAGACTGAGGACTACAAGTTTCAGTATTCCCAATGTATTCCAATTCAGAATAAAATCTGATTGCAACATGCTCCCCTAGTCTGAGCTCTGTAAGTTCCTAACCTGGGTATGGGTCTGAGTAATAGTTTGCTGCTGGCCTCAGGTGCCATCAGCCATCTGGAAGGCTCTGCTGGTTTAGAGAAACAGGACTATGTAGGTTCTTCTTTGGTTTGGGATGCTTGTCCTTCAAGGAATTGAGACACCATTTGCTCCTGGGATATAAGCTTGTTTCCAAACTTTCTTCTTGCACTACACCCAGGCTAAGGCCAATGACTGCTCTTTACCTTAGAACACAAGACCCTTTCTCTGTCCACCCAGATTTATGACTAGAATTGGGTAGTGGGTGACAAGTTTGCTAGTTGGCACTTGTTCCCTTTGTATTTGTCCTTTGGTGTACATCTGGAACCTTCTCTTTCCTGATATGTAATCTCTTTTTGTTCTGTTGTATAATATGTAGTTGCTCTTCTGAGATGTGATCTTCAGTGCGCACAAACCTCTTTGTTTCCTTTTGTGGATCAGGTTGGAAAGATGACTCATTGTTACCTCTTGAATTAACCATCAGATTCAATCTTGTGTATTTTTCAAATTTGAAAGAATTTTGTCTTTGGGGGAGCTCTCTTTACTCCTTCCTGCTACTCCATCATCTCTACCTCTGAAAGTGTATTTTAAAACTGTTTACAGAGTTTGCCAGAGTAGCTTAAGAGGTGAATTAAGAAACTTGGTGTCCTGATTTTGGTCATGTTTATCTTTGATCACTAGAATAGATTGTATAAGAACTATGGTTTTGGGACTGAGGATAGCTATATTGAGGGGTTTGGAATGTTACATGGTTACTTTCATGCCAGTTATTATTTTAATGTGTTATTTTAAATATCTTTATCAAAAACTTAACATATTACATTTGTATTCAGGAAAAGATTCAAGGCCTAAGGGACCTCATGCTTTCCCAGAGCATTTTATGGTGAGTTTAGCCTGCTTCATTTGTATAAAAGTAGAACCAACTGCCTCTCCCCACTCCAAATTTAACATAATAGCTTCATGGTTGCTAATTTGGGAAACTTGGAAGGGAAAATGGGTATCTACCTTGGAGGTTGTGAATAAACTGTTGAATAGAATTGTTAACTCTGTTAAGGCATAATCATCTTTGTGCCAGTTTTTATAAGTGAGGACAGTTAGAAAGATGGTCAGAGTCCCCAAGGGCTATCATTCTGGACAATGTAAATTATTAAAATATTGTGTGTTGTGTTTATAGGCCTGGTATTTGTGACATTTTTCTTTACTGTTTAGGATTCTGGGATATCTGGAAGAAAAATAAAAGTTAGCACATCCTTAACTGATGATGAAGGTCTGTATCTTTTTTTTTTCCTTCAAAAGATACAAGTATAGAGTATTCCAAATAGCTTAAAGTGGCACCAAGACTGCGACATCCTGTTTATTGTCTGCCTATAAGCCTTTTATTGCATGCTATTGCCCAAGAGAATTAAGTCTGAAAGCAGACTATAATTTTTGGTTTATTAAGAACTTTTTTTAGAACACCACTCATTTTCCATTAGTCTGGTCACAATAAATTGCTTTGCATCAACAACAAAACAAAATTGATATGATACAATCACTGCATTTTTGCAAAGTAAAACAAATATCTTATTGGTGTTCTTTTATTTTACATAGCTATCACTTTCTTTCTTTTTTTAAACCTGTACGTTCTTCTAAGTATCAGTTTCATTTGAAGCAAAGGAGCAGTAAGGAATAGGCAGTTGGGGTTAAGTGACCTGCCCAGGGTCAGGAAGCTAGGAAGGTCAGATTTGAATCCAAGACCTCCTGTCTCCTTGGTGACCTACTTCAGTTTTGTGCCATCTTCTCTTAGTTGAATCTCTTAACCCCTTATTGTATCACTGATGTTGACCATAGGACGTTCCCACAATCCATTGCTTTTGCTTTTGTGTGTGTATTGCTTACGGAAACTGGATGAGTCAAGAATTCATGCCCATCATGTCGACTACACATTATGTTACCCAACCTCTATTGGGTCTTCACTATAGCAAGGAAGGGAGCTCCTTTTATACCATCCTGATTAACTCATTTTTCCACTTCCAAATTTTTTTAATCCCTCCCCAAATTCCTCATTTTTTTGCTGCATTCTCTCAGATAATAACTCTGCTTCATATTGCTCTGAAAATATTGAGGTCATTTGCCAAGAGCTCCCTCTTCTCCTTTCTTCTTCATTTCACATTATCTATATGCCATCTCTCACTATCTCCTGCACTCCTGTTGAAGAGGTTGTTCTGTTTCTTGACAAAACAAATCCCATTACATGCATGAATGATCCCATTCCATCCTATCATGTCTATCAGATTGCCTTCTCTATCATCCCTACTATCTCACATCTTCAGCCTCTCCCTGTCTACTAGCTACTTCTGTGTTTCCTTAAAACATCAATTCCCCTCAGCAATTGCCTTGTAGCTCTTCTCACTTTTGTAACTCAGCTCTTCACATGATGAAGTGGTCTTACTCTTAACCAAGGCTAACCCCATTCCTTGTTTAAGTGATTCCATTCTATCTGGTTTCTGTAGATCTCCCCCATTCTGAAAAGAAAACCAACCTCTCACTTGATTCCCCTACCCCCACTATCGTCTTGCATCTCTTCTGCCCTTTTAAACTGAACTCCTTGAAAAGGCTATCTACAATAGATGCTTCAAAGTTATCACTCTTATCCCTTTACAGTCTAGCTTCTAGCCTCATCATTCCACTCAAGCTGTTGTCTTCAGAGAAACCATGGTCTTTTAGTAGCAAATCTGTTGACCTTTTCTTATTCTTACTCTGAAGCCTTTCATACTAATGATCATCCTCTTCTTGATATTGTCTTCTCTCTAGGTTTTCAGGACATCCCTCTCCCTTGGTTCTTTTCCTACCTAGCTGACCTCTCCTTCCTGTTCCCTTTGCTGAGTCCTCCTCCAAATCACATCTCTAACTATCTGACTGCCCTTGACCCTCATTTCTTTTCTCTTTGTCCTTCATGTGGAGATCTAACAGCTTCCATTGATTTAATTCCATTTCTATGCCAATTCTGAAATCTGCTTGTCTAGCTTTAACCTCTTTGCTGATGTCCACCCTCACATCTGCCTTTCAGATATCTCAGACTGGATGTCCAGTAGAACTCATTATCTTTTCCTTCTAAACTTTCTCCACTTCTGCCTTCCTCATTACTGTAGAAGGAATATCATCTTGCTCCTTCAGGTTCACAACCTAGAAGATATCCTGGATTCCTCAGGGTCTTTTACTCTCTTCTCCCCTCCAACACCCAAGCTATTGCTGAGGCCTATTGATATCACCTCTGTAATGTCTCTTGAAAATGCCCCTTTTTTCTCCTCTGACACTGCTACGCCTCTAGTGCAGATCCTTATCACCTCACATCATGATTACCGTAATAGCCTGTTGGTGGGTTTACCTGCTTCATGTCTCTCCCCACTCCAGTTTATCTTTCATTCAACCCTGAAGTGTTTTCTTAAAGCTTTGGTTTAACCACATCATCCCCTATACCAGTGATGGTGAACCTTTTAGAGACAGATTGCTGGGCCCTGCCCCCACCCACCCCAAACCATGAGCTGTGCGCCCTCCCCCCCGTATTCTGGGTACCCCCTCTCCTTACCCCATACAAGGGTGGGAGAAAGAGCCCCATTTGGGCTGCTGGGCAGAAGTGTGGGTGAACTGAGGAATGCCCTCAGCAAGTGTAGAAAGGAGGAGGGGAGTGGCCCCAGGGCTCTGCTCCCTTTCAGCTCTTCTGCCTGTGAGCCGCCCACCTTAGCCCCTATGTGCTTCCATTGGGCTGCTGGGCCAAGTGGCAGGGAATGTGAAAAAATATTATCAGGCATGGTGGAGAGGGGGAGGGGAGTAGCCCCACCCAAGGCCCTCTGCCTTTTTAGTAATCAGCTCTGGTGTGGGCAGCCATGGACCTACAGAGAATGCTCTGTGTGTCATCTTTGGCAACTGTGTCAGAGATTCGCCATCACTGCCCTTTACTAAGTAAGCTATAGTGACTCCTTATTACCTCCAGTGGCAAATAAAAAAATGCTCTTTTGGGCATTTAAATATCTTCATAATTTGGCCACATTCCACCTTTACAGGCTCCTAACACCTTAGTCCCCAGTACATACTCTTTGATTTAGTAATACTAGCCTCCTGGCTGTTCCATAGACAATATAATACTTCATCTTTTGGCTCCAGGGATTCTCTCTGTCTGTTCTTATGCCTGAAACATTCTCCTTATTTCCACCTACTGACTATTTTTGGTTTGCTTTAAGACCCCACCTTGTATAGGAGACCCTTCATAATTCTGTTAATTTTTTCTTATTTTTCCTTTATTTATCTTGTTTCCTCATAATTGTTTGCATGTTGTCTCCCCCATTAGACTGAGTTTCTTGAGAGCAGGAGCCATCTTTTACCTTTTTTTGTATCCAGTGCTTATCAGAATGCTTGTCATATAGGAGGTACTTCAATTTTTATTGATTGACTACAACTTAGAATCTTAGGGAGTTGTCGGGTTGGGGAATACTGAACAGTTCAGTGACTTGTCTGGGGTCACAGAGCCAGCATAAGTTTGAAGTGGGATTTGAAACCATGTCTTTCTAACTCAGAGGCAGGATTTCTATTCATTATACCACACAGTCTTTAGGATAAAATATAGAATCATAAACCTGAGATTAGTCAACCTGCAAAAAGTTTTTTTTTAAATCATCTACCAAGGACTCTTGGAAATGCAGAGGCCAAAGAAACCCCAGGAATTGCCCTTAGGGAGCTTTCTGCCTATTAGTGGAGGCAGCAGCATATCCTTTTAGAAGTATATCTAAAACATGTGCCCTCTTCTTTCCTTACTCCCGTCTTGAGAAAAGGAACTATTTCATTTTTGTTTTTGTCACCCTTACATAGTAGGAGTATAATAAATGTTTGTTGAACTGAGTTGAATTGGGTCTCAATTCTCAGGTTGACTTTGGAAATTAGAGTTCATGATATTTGTTTTAAGAACATTGTTTTTAGAGGGCAACTAGGTAGCTCAGTGAATTGAGAGCCAGATCTAGAGACTGGAGGTCCTAGGTTCAAATCAGGTTTCAGATACTTCCTAGCTGTGTGATCCTGGGCAAGTCACTTAATCCCCATTGCCTAGTCCTTATCACTCTTCTGCTTTGGAACCAATGCACAGTATTGGTTCTAAGACAGAAGATGAGGGTTTAAAAAACAAACAAACAAAAAAATTGCTTAAAAATAATATATTAAATGAAAAGTCACTTTAATTTAATTTAACTAAATTTCTTTAAATTTATTTTAAAAATAAATTTCCTTTAATTTCAGTAGACCCTTGATACTTATTGTAGAAATTTCCTTAAATCTGAGCAGTTTTTATTGCATTTTATACATATCACATATTTTAAAACTGCATTTTATATATAATACATATACATTTTATATAAAATTGGAAAGAGTTCTGAGGTGATAATTTTAACCATTTTTTTGCTCATATTTGTTTTAGTGGAAGATGAAGAGGAAACAATTGAAGAGCAAGAGGCAAATGAAGGAAATATTGATCATCAAATAGAACTCTCTAATTTAGCCAAAGAAGGTGGATTAGAATTTTATATCGTAATTTGCTGTACAGTAGTGTGATATTGAACTTTTAAGTCCTATGAACCAAGTATTCTTATGTTTAGAATATATTCTGTTGACTTTTTCATATACATATAGTCATACACATTCATTTGTGTGTGTGTGTAAATATATATACATACAGACATATACATAAAATTTTAATTAATTGATTGTATATTTGACCTTAAATGATTTTATAGACTAGCCATTTTAAATCATAAAAAATCTCTAAGTTTGATTTTGGTTGTTCATGATTTTTAACTGATGTAAGTAGTAATATATTTAGAATTGGCTATCTTGATTCTTTTACAAAATATTTCTTTAATCAACATTTTTGAAACAAGTGCTTGTAGCCATAGTATAATTACATAAGAGGCATTTTAATATTACTTATATGTAAATACTTATTTTGGTATTTTAGCTTTATTATTCTGATTTTATTACAGATTCAAACTCAGTGTTTTAAATAAAAATATTGTAATTATAGCACTGGATAGCATGCAACCAAATTAATTCAGCAAATAAATGCATTAGTTCTTAAATGATTTAATGCAAAAGTAGGGGAGAAGGGAGTAAACATTAAATGTCTGCTCTGTTCAAGGCATTGTGTTAAGTGCTTTACTAATATAATATCTCAGTTGATTTCAATTGATATGATAATATTTCCTATTTTTTCCCTCTAGTTTTACCTGTTAAATACGTTGGCTTTTCTTCACTGATTTAATTCTTATTAATATTTTTTTCTATTAAATGAAAATACTCTCCTTGAAAAAAAATTAACATGATAATTTGTTCTTCATTCTCTTTCAGCTGAACTGCCCTTATTTGACCTGATGAAGTTATATGAAGGTGCCTTTATGCCAAGTTCTCAGTGGTCACAGCCTAAGCCTGACAGTGAGGAGACCAGCGAAGAAGAAGGTAGGCTTTGATTTGGCTTTAAATGTAACCACTGTATCTCCAGAGTGATTTGGTTTATTATACTGAACTTTATTTTCTTTTGGTATGATAGGACAGTAACATGAAAAAGAAACCATTGGTGACAACTTTTGAATGAATAAGATTTAATCATACTGATTTTATCTTTAAAATTTTTTTTTAAATTTTAGACCAACACATTTATATTCAGTTTTGAAGAATATTTAAATATGTAGCTGGACAATTAGTTTTTGTTTTTATTGGACTTAGAATTCTTTTCTCTATATTTATACCATGCTATGTTGCTATAAATTTTGGTGAATTTATTTTACCTTCATCTTACTGTCTAGAGTAGGACTCCATCATAGAGGTGTTACTCTAAAGCAGTGGTTCTCAACCTTTCTAATGCCGTGACCCCGCAATACAGTTCCTCATGTTGCAGTGACCCCAAACCAAAAAATTATTTTGGTGGCTACTTCAAAACTGTAATTTTGCTACAGTTATGATTCGGAATGTAAATGCCTGATATGCATTATATATTCTCATTGCTACAAATTGAGAGGTTGAGAACCGCTGCTCTAAAGCTTCCTTATGATATGGAGGATGAATGCAGGCTCTCTCAGATATGCTCTGATTGTTTCTGTCAAGCTGGAAATTCTTTGAGTACAGTGTTGGCAACAGATTGAGCCTCCTCTGGGAAGCCAAGAATTGAGAGGCCCATCTTCACCATAGACTATTCTCTAGGTCTGTGTTGGTGAACCCATGGCACTACCCTCCCCCTTTCCACTGCGCCTGAGGACATTTCTCATATCACTGGCCTCTCTGCCCAGTAGCCCAATGGGAACACTTTTTCCTTCCCCTGTCTGGGATAAGGCGGGGATGGGGGCTCCCATACAGCAGGAAGGTTACAGTTTAGGCACTTAGTCTCTAAAAGTTTCGCCATTACTGCTTTAGGCCATGTGTTCTTTGACTATGACAGTTGAGGAAACAGATACTTATATACCTGCTTTTTCACTTTCATAATGATAGAACAATGTTAGGGTGGTAGAAAAGAGAAAAGTGGATGCTAAGAGCAGTGCCTAATGACCACTGAATTAACATGTGATCCAAAAAAGAGCCCTATCACTGTTGATAGTCTCTTACTAAATTAAATAAAACCAAAAGACAAAAGGAAGAAGGTCTCACAGGTTCTCTGTGAAGAGATAACAAAGTAGTTTGTATATTTGGTTTCCTCTGCCCTTTTTTCTTTTTCTGGTCTGTCATACCTTTATCACTTCTTTACCTTCCTGTGTTTTATCTTCTGGATGATCAACTATCTTTAAATCTCTTATCATCAACCTTGAATTGTTCCCATTATTTCACTCTTTATGTTCCTATTCATGTGCATTTTTATTCTCCTGGAGATCGTTATGCATCCATCCTACTTGTTTTTTGCTATAGATTTGTGATATATAATGTTAACTTGACCCTTCCTCTTGCATGACAAATCTACTCTGATTTGCTCTACTAAGACTTTCCATAGTAGTTCTTCTTCCTGCTTTGTGTAGGTGTTCCTTAAGACTCTTTCCTGAGCCCTATTCTCCTTATAAATCTTACTCCCTAACAAAATAACCATTGGAAAAAAAGCAGAAATGTGGATCTTAATTATGATCATTTCTTATAGATGGTTAACTGATGTAATTGCTATAACCTGGAGGCCAAAAGAGTTCAGAAATTGCCTTGGTTCATGCAACCTTGATCTTGCTAGAACGAGAAAAAAAGGTTAGCCAAAGGCAGTACTTGTTTTGAACTAGAAACCCTTTGGACTATGATTGTGGGAGATAATGAGCAGTATTCTCTTTAAAACAATGAAAAGCAGTAGAAAATGAAAATATATCTACAGAAAGTTTACATTGATACTTAAATGATTCAAGACATCACATGGGTATTCATGGAAAAATAGAGATAAGATGGAAGGAACAAGCATTTTTATAACTTTTTTCATCATCAGAACCGTCACATCATAAGAGCCACTACATTTGAATCTTAACACCTTAGTCTCTGACATGCTATACAGCTTAACCAAACAAAGTATACACAAAAGTAATACAGACAGAATCTTGAAAGCATTAAGTGATCTTAATCTTAAGTCTAAGATCTTAAGTGAACTAAAGATTAGTTTAGGAATGTGAGAGATGCCATCATAATGGAAAAAGTCATATATACTATTGCATTTCTTAAAAGGCAGTCAACTTTTAATTCATACCTACTTTCTGATCTTTATAAAATCTTGATGATTTGCATATGAATTGAAGATTTTCTTGGTGCAAATGTGAGAAGGGAAGAGGAAATCTTTTGCAAATACTTTTCTAGACCAGGCCATATCTTCATAAATCTCTATTTGACAGAAAGGTGCAGTAAATATAAGATTCCATTGTGATTAATTTTTAAAAACTTCTTTGATTAGTTCTATTCTTCATTGTCTATTATGGGGGATGTCTTGTGTAAGGCCTGTATGAATCCTTGTAGGTGGGTAAGGCCTCCCTCATTAGGTACATGTTCTTTTTTTAAGTGCATATTAAATTTAGTACTGTAGTAATAAGATTGCCCTTTTTTGTTCTCTTCTGAATTTCTTTTGTCTCCACCCCTCATTTTATTTATTTTTTTCATCTCTATCATTTTCCTAATAGATGTCCTCCCTTATAGCAAGCAAGTTTAGTTAAATAAGATTAAATCAGCACATCAACTTATTGTGAAAAATGTCACTTCTTGTCAATCCTATATCTTTGTCAAGAGTCAGGAAGCTTATATCATCAGTCTTTTTTTTTAATCTTGTCTTCCATCTTAGAGTCAATACCAGGTATTGATTATAAGGCAGAATAGCAGTAATGGCAAGGCAATGAGAGTTACATGATTTGCCTGAGGTCCTATAGCTCATATGTGTCTGAGACGAGATTTGAAGCCAGGACCTCCTGTCTGCAAGCCTGGCTCTCTTATTCACTGAACTACCTAGCTGCCCCTAAGTGGTTGGTCTTTTTTTTTTTAACCCCTTACCTTCTATCTTGGAGTCAGTACTGTGTATTGGTTCCAAGACAGAAGAGTGGTAAGAGCTAGGTAAATAAGATTAAGTGACTTGCCCAGGGTCACACAGCTAGGAAGTATCTGAGGCCAGATTTGAACCTAGGACCTCCTGTCTTTAGGCCTGGCTCTCAATCCACTGAGCCACCCAGCTTCCCCCTTGATAGCTATTTCTGTTAGTTTTGTGTTACCTGAAAATTGATGAATGCATCATATGTGTCTTAATCCAAGCAAGTGATAAAAATGTTAAAACAGTCAAGCTCATATTCCTTGACAATTCATTGCAGACTTCTTTTCAAGTTGATATCAAACTACTAATGGCCATTTAAGTTCCTGTTTATTCTAACACCTTGCAAATATGTTATGGTCAATGTTTTAACAGAAATGTGTGGGAATTGTATGGGTTAAGGAAGAGAAAAGGTTGGAGAGAATTGAATCTTGTTCATGAATAAGGGCTTTGGTGACTGTAGAGCTGGAGAATCTAGCATAGATATGCTTTTCAGGAAAAGTTAGGATCTTTTCTGTGTAGTTTTAGACTTGGCTAAGTGATGAAGTATTTTGTTCTCTCTGCACACTCTGGATGAAGCTTATTGTATTCGTATTGCTGAACCTTTCAATTATTTTAATTTGGGAGATTGGTGCCTAAGTCTAAATGCAGAAGTTTACACGGTCCCTTTAGTCAGCTGTTATACAGCTATTAAGCTTCTGTTAAGAAGCTATTAAGAAGTAGTTTCAGTATGTGGGGCCTACAAGGATTTGTCCTTCGTCCACTTGGTGTAGTCAGGTTTGATTAAGCCTATTTTTCCTTTTGGGAGTTCTTGATCCTCAAGTTCCTCTTGAGAACAGCTCATCTTAACTGATTTTTACCAATTACTCATAAATGCTTGAGACAGGTCATAGTTTTCTTCTTAATTTCCACTGAGATACATTGTTTTTCTGTATCTTTTTAGATGTTAGAATCCACTTATAAAATTATGACTGGCTGCATCATGACTTTGTTGAATTTTCTAGACACAGAAGACTCTACAGATGACAGAGTTTGTCAGAAGGAAATGGTTCTCATTGATTCACTTCTCATCATTGATCAGTGTAAGGGTGTGGAGAGACCAAATATGAAACCAAACACAAGAGACATAACTGAAGTAGCTGCTGTGGCAGAGGCTGTACTGCCCAAAGGCAGTGCTCGGATCACAACCTCGGTAATGCTTGTGGTTCTTTAAAGGGATGAGAAGAGAAAGTAGGCTCTTGGGATAGGATGAAGAAAAGGGGCCCTTTCCCCCTAACAAACTCTTGCCTTTAATCTAAAAAGTAACAAATAATATAAATATAGTGACTTTTCTTCACTCTTTTATTTTATTTTTTTGAAAATTTTATTTAATTAGTTAATAGGACATAAAGGTTATGGTATTACTTTTTTCAGTTAAAATAATTTCTTTTAATGCCTATGATATGATGACTGCATTTAAGAAATTATGTTTTTAATAATCTTTTTTTTAAAAGCTGTTTATCTTTTCTACACAGTATCTTTACTTATTTTTCTTAGTGTGCTTTTCAAAAATAATGTTTTTTTTAATATCTTGTTTTTATATCACAGTTTTCAATATATTTCTTTTTCCTCCTTTTTCCAAAAAGCAATCCCTTACAACAAAGAATGCCAAAACAGTTCTTTAAGACTGAGGGCAGTTGGGTGCCTCAGTGGATTGAGGGCCAGGCCTAGAGATGGGATATCCTATGTTCAAATCTGGCCTCAGACACTTCCTAGCTGTATGACCCTGGCCAAGTCATTTAACCCCCATTGCCTATCCTTTACCACTCTTCTGCCTGGGAACCAATACACAGTATTCATTCTAAGGTAGAAGGTAAGGGTTTAAACAAACAAATAAAAAAACCCTAAGCAGTACAAGGCAAAAGTCTGACCTTATATGTGGTGGTCTTATTCTTTAATAATTTGTATGTGATTTCTGCAGATCAATTTTAATACTCCGTCTTTGTTGTATGGAGCATTAAGAGAATATCAGAAGATTGGACTGGACTGGTTGGCCAAACTATACAGAAAGAATCTCAATGGCATATTGGCAGATGATGCTGGTCTTGGCAAAACTGTACAAGTTATTGCTTTTTTTGCACATCTAGCTTGTAATGAAGGTAAGGGTTTTTGTTTTTAATGTGTTTCTATATTTGCTACATATATCAGTTTCATAGTGAACTGATGTCATATGTTAATCAGTTAATAGTCAATATTAAGCCCAGAGTTTTATTAATATTAAGAGTACAATATAAATGTAATTACTCCTTCTCTGGGGTTTTAGAAGCTTCTAAACAGCTCTTCCTTTATTCTCTCCTATGTCACTGAGACAACCCAGGAAATATAGGGGGCCTCTGTACCTGGAGGGAGTAGCAGCATCATATGTTACAAATGTATTATGTAGTATTTCAGCTTGCCTTTCCACTTAGTGTGTTTCTTCTTTTATGGCTAATATAACCCTCCAGCTCATTTTCCAAATTCCTACCTCCTGCTTCTATTATGCTAATCCACTGTTCTAGTCTTGTACCCATAAAGTATTTTTTTGAACTTTTTCTTCATGTTTAATTATTCATACTTGAAGAAGAGCAGAGGGTGTGTTTGTGTGTATGTATGTTAGTTTATAGTGAATCCTGAACATATCCTCAGTTTAATAATAAAGCATGAAACTTTCAGTAAACATCATAAGTAACCAAAATTATTACAGTAAAGTCCTTTGCCAATTATTATCCTAGTAGGAGGAACATTGAACAAAAAATGAATGATTTTTATGTTTATACTTTGATTGGAATAGGCAATGTTTAATGTTTCTCTCTATAGCCTACTCTTTTAATATATTTATAGAACTTGTTACACTGTAATTCAAAATCTGTAATTGTAATAAGACTAGAGATTGGTACTGGATCTGTAATTTCAGCTCCTGAGAGATGAATGTCCTTCTGCCAGTACAAATTGGCTCACTTTTTCAACTTAATGTCTTAGAGAGTTGTTGGGCAGCTGAGAGGGTAAGCAGTTGGCCAGTGGCTATGTAGCTTTGATTTGTCAGGGGTAGGTTTGAATCCAGGTCTTCCCAGCTTCTAGGTCATTTCCTTGTCTAGTGTCACTACACTGGCTCTAGTAAAAATTAAATATTCTTGTGAAATGCAAGCATGGTTTTATAGTATTTCCTAATCAAAGCAAAAGAAATAAGTATTTTGAAATACAGCAGTGTAATTTTTTTTGTTAGGAATATCTATGTAATATACACATAGTATTCATAATATTTCTCACATATTTAAGATTGCTAAGACCTGTGACATTATGGATTGGGGACTTAAAGACAGTTTCCTCATCTGTAAAAATGAGGTGTTGGGTTTGATAGCCTTTGTGATTTCTTCAAGGTCTCCATCCATGGGGTCTTGAATTTAGGAGGTCTGGCTCAGGGTTCATTGCTTTTTCCATGATAACATGCTGTTTTTTAATGTGAAGGCTAAGAGGGAAAGTGGGCAGGTATGTGCCATGTAATCTCATAGAAAGTAGTACCTTTTAAGCAACTGATTTCATCGTTTTCCCTTCTATTTCTAGTAACTAGGATAAAGAAACAGAAGAATTCCTTAGCTTTATAATATTAGGTAGAGAAACTGATTATCTGGAGAACTGAGGATTCTCTTTTCCTTCATCTCTCTGAGAGGAAAATGGAAGGTCTATAGGTTTTAGGTAGAAGGAAGAACCCACTTATTTAGCTAAGCCAGCATATAGCACAGTGTATGCTTAATATTTATTGACTAACCAGTCACATTAATACAAACATTTAGCCTAGCAAATAAAAATTTCAAGAAATTAGACACCATTGATGCTTCTTGACTTTTAAGTGAACAATCTTGGTATAGATCTAGTTAAGATTTTCAAAAAATTTTTTAAAAACCATTTGCTAAGCTTAGACTTAGTTGTCTTTACAAACTTCTAATTGCCCCTCTTTAGAAAGAGCTCAGTATTCCTGTGCATCTGTGACCTCATCAAGATGGATTGAAACCTCCCCCTTTTTTCCCACTATAAGAATGTAGTTTGACATCCTTTGACTGAACAATGGAAAAAATTAGTATTCTTAGTCATAAGTTGCCTCTCAACTACGGATTGTTTTAATGGCAATTTTTATGGGAAAATATGGATGAGAGTCATATGGGAAGGTTACACAGGATGTTCAAGGCAGAAATGGATAGTGATCTTCATTTCTGGACCGAATACCTACCTTGATGTGGTCACAGATATATTGAATATATATAATTCTCTTCACTATAAAAATTAGAGAACTGGATATTTGGTTTGGCATCTAATCATATTTTGCAAATGTCTTCAAACTGTAGCAACACATAGTTAAGAATACTATTATTTATGAGAAATGTTTTTAATGATAAGCATCAAGGAGTAGCAACTCTAGCTATTTAATGTTAGCATTTATTTATGACCGTAAAATTTATTTACTGTTTTAGTTAAAATATTTGAAACCCTGATACAGTTCTATATAGTGAAAAATCATTTTTATTTCTGCAGGTAATTGGGGCCCCCACCTTGTGGTTGTGAGAAGTTGCAACATACTAAAATGGGAGCTTGAGTTGAAACGTTGGTGCCCTGGGTTAAAAATCCTTTTATACTTTGGCAATCATAGAGAACTTAAGGCAAAGAGACAGGTAATTATTTCTTTATTTTAAAAAAGCAATTCATGTTTATGTGAATAATAGATAAATAGCTAAGATCTAAGTAGCTAAAAACAGATTAAAATCTGAGTAGATATGGCATGGCCCAGAATATAGTTTTTAAGGGTATATTTTATGGGTTGAGAGGACATACCTTAAATAGACTATCTTGGAATATATTGGATTTCTTCTTTGGAAGTTTTGAGGTAGTAGCCAGCAGGTCATTCTTCTTGGACTTCTCAGACTCCTTTTTTGTGTTAGAAGTTCCTATGAAATTATTACTAAATTGTAAGCTCTTTGAGGGTAAGGATTTTGACTTAACAAAGATAAGATTTAGTATATAGACAAATGGTCTGATTCCTAGACGCCCATATGGAGAAATATGGTTTCTGCCTGGATTGTGTGAAGTATTCCTCTAGTTGCTGTGTTCCTTTCTTGACAAGTATTCAATGGGTATTAAAAAAATCAAAAGACATTTCCCTTGCATTACAATGCAGTAATCTCAAGAAAATACCATTCCACTGTCTTTATATTAGGAAATTGACTCTGGGTTTTGGGAAGCTTTTACAGTGGAGCACAATTTCTGGTACTGCTAACCTCTCAAGATGACATTGTATTTTCTGAGCACTAGCTTAGTTCAATTCAGAGTCTTACAACCAGGTAGTTGGCTATTAGCCAATGAATTATTATAATAAATTACAGAAGTCTATTACTAAAGTGTAGGTGGTTTGTAATCCTTGTGTGTTGATTACCTCATACCTAGGAAATCCCTGATCTTTGAAATACAGTGTTCTTTATGGTGATTAGGTACCTCAAAGAATACTATTTAACTCATAATGTAGTTGAAATAGAGTATTTATAGATTAAATGACTTCTGGGATTAGTCTTAGAAATCCAGTCACCACTTATAACATTGTTTCTATGAGAATAATATCCTTAGTGTCTCAGAACCACTTTATAAATGGGAACATCATCTTATTACAATTTGGAGACATCATGTATATTTCTCTTGAGTTTGTTGCAATGCATGGCGTATAGTAGGTTAGTTCATGGAATCTTAAGCACTGGATATAGCAATTCCTGGTGATGAACCTCAACTCAACCAGGGCAGACCAGGAGCTAACTCTTCTGCAACTTAAAAGTTATAGAGAAGAGATTATTTGTCCAGTCATATGGATGGATGACATTTGTTAAAGGCAGGATATGGAATTGTTAATTCCCACCCTGAAGGCTGCCATTCTGTCCATTGCAAAAGTCTGTGGTTGTAGTATAAAATAGACTTTCCTTCCTCAAAAGAAAATTCCTAAATTACTAGAAAGACTTTCTCATGGTAACTTAAACTGATAAGTCTTAAGTCTGTCCTAACATTTTTGGCACATCCTATATTTTTGCTTCTTGAATTATTACTCCTACAATTTAAGATTAATTTATTATGACAGCATAGAATCACAGAGATAGAGAGGTCCTCAGCGTACCTTTAATCCCTAGATTCTTAACCTTCTTTGTGGCATGAATCCCTTTTGGCAGTCAGTCTGGTGAAACCCTATAGACTCCTTCACAGAATAATATTTTTAAGTGAATAAAATACAATACATAAGATTACAAAGGAAATTAAAGGTTAGTCCAAATAGGGGTGCAATTTTTTTTTTGCCATCCAAGTTCACTGACCCTCTAAAATCTGTCCCTGGATCCCTTGGGAGTCCAAAACATGAATCTTCTCTAAAAATTATATTTCCCCTCACCTTAATTTCTTTGTAAGCCATTTTTGCCCTTGCTCAGGTGGCACCATAGAATGGTCTATAATAATCTCTTATCAAAAATCCAGAGGAAACTGATTGTTTACTTTATTTAATGAGTCAGTGAAAGTTCCTGGCATGAGTACATTATAAAATGGCACTTAATTGCAAAATATAAACTAACTACTGTTTTCTCTGTAAATAACAGTCAGTTGTTAAGGAATCATATGATTATAATTGAGACTTTTAAAATTCTATATCAAGGAATTGCTCTTAAAGTACTTATGAATATTTGTTCCAATTAAAGAAAGGAAATCAGAACAAAATGTTAAAATATTTATTTTGTATACTACAGGAATGGACTGAACCCAACAGCTTCAATATATGCATAACCTCCTATAAGCAGTTCTTTAAAGGCCATCAAGCCTTCATGAAAGTGAGGTGGAAATATTTAGTCATTGATGAGATGCAACAAGTAAAGAACATGACTGAAAAGCACTGGGAGGCAGTTTTCAATCTCCGAAGGTTTGTATATCAATAAATTATTTTCTTCTTCAGAGCAATTCTGTGCTTTTATGTAACTAAATGTATGCTGATGTTTAAATGTTGCCTTTAAAAACAATTTCAGTTCTACATAATTACCTCTGAACTCTCATTCTAGAGCAACAGGGCTAGAATAGGCCTCAGTAGATCATTTTATTTCTTATCCACTTTATTTTTTCTAGGCAAGTCTATACTTACATTTCCCACAAAGGATGATTGCTTACTCTTTTTAAAAAATCTTCAACACAGAAGATATTGCTATATGGAGGTATTTCAAACAGAATTTATTTCTTTGTTTATAGCCAATTACGCCTACTCCTGATTGACACACCTTTGCATAACACCTTGATGGAACTGTGGACCATGGTACACTTTTTGATTCCTGGAATTTCTAGACCTTATCAGAACTTTCCAGTAAAACCAGCTAATGAGGAGAGCCAAGATTATTACCATAAAGTGGTCATCAGGTTGCACAGAGTATGTCATGCTACTTTTTTCAGCTACTCAAAAAAAACTATTTATTGTTTGTAAATGTTTATCAGTTTCTAATAAGAAAATTCACAAAAAATTGTGTATTATAATTTTTTTCAGGTAACTCAACCATTTATTTTGAGGAGAACTAAAAGGGATGTTGATAAGCAGCTGACAAAGAAATATGAACACGTGTTAAAGTGTCGTCTTTCTAGTCGCCAGAAGGCCTTGTATGAGGATGTTATCCTGCAGCCCAGGTAAGGGCAGCTAATATGGGGGGGAGGGAGACGTGATGCTACATATATTAGAATGTGACCTACAAAATAAAATTGGCATCAACCACACAGTGACTCAGTTATGAAGTGTCCTTAGTCATGCACCTTGCTCTAGTGGGAAAAACAGTGCATTCAGAAGCAGAGGACTGATCTTCAAAAACCCCAGCTCTGTCACTTAGCTGAGTGATGGTGGAAAATTCACATTGCAACATTTGGCCTTCAATTTTACCTTCTGTAAAAATGGTAGGGGAGAAAGTTGAACCATAAGACTTTGAAGATCCAGGTCTTCCAAACCTTCTGATATGGGGATAGAACACTCTAGAAATGCCTCTTAGGCTACTACAGCTATACCCTTATACTGTTCAGTTTATTGGATTTTGATAAAAAAAAAAGAGATAGAGATAAAGCTCAGATTTTGGAATTGTAAAAGATAAACATTGGAACTGGTAGGAATCTAAAATCAGCAGCTATGCTTTTAAGCAATTACTAACACTTTTTTTTTTAAGTTCACACACACACACACACACACACACACACACACACACACACACACACACACACACTTTTTTAAACCCTTACCTTCCATCTTGGAATCAATACTCTGTATTGGTTCCAAAGGCAGAAGAGTGGTAAGGGCTAGGCATTGAGGGTCAAGTAACTTGTCTAGGGTCACACAGCTAAGAAGTTCTGAGGGCAGATTTGAACCTAGGACCTCCTATCTCTAGGCCTGGCTCTCAATCCATTGAACCACACAGATTCCCCCAATATATCTATATCTATATCTATATCTATATCTATATCTATATCTATATCTATATCTATATCTATATCTATATCTATATCTATATCTATATCTATATCATCTATATCTATATCTATCTACATCTGTATCTATATCTACATCTGTATCTATATCTACATCTACATCTATATCTACACAAATTTTTAAAAACATTTATTTTAAAGTATTTTTCTATGGTTACATGATTCATGTTTTTTTCCCTCCCCCTCCTTCTGGAGCCAACAATCAATTCCACTGGACTAACATATTTTTGAGAGAATATAATGCATAATTATTTTTTCTTCTTTCTTCTTTAATTAGATTATCCAGTATTGTATTTTATTTTTTCAAAGTACCAGCTCTAGTCTTATTTATTAATTCAATAGTTCTTTTACTCTCAATTTTATTAATTTCTCCTTTAATTTTTAGGATTTCTAATTTAGTTTTTTTCTGGGGATTTTTAATTTGTTCTCTTTCTAGTTTTTAATCTGCATGCCCCCAATTCATTAACTTCTATTCTCTGAAATAATTATTTTTCCATACATAAAAGCAGTAAACAATCTATTGAAAGTCTGTATTTAAATTGAAATAACCATCACTTTTTTCTTTAATGAACAGAACTCAAGAGGCTCTTAAAAGTGGACATTTTGTCAATGTCCTGAATATTCTAATGAAGCTTCAGAGGATATGCAATCATCCTGGTCTGATAGATCCTAGGCTTCCTGGGTCTTCTTATGTTTTGGAAACATTGGAATATAGATCTGCTTCTCTGATTTTAAAGGCATTGGAATGTGGATTTTGGAAGGTTAGTAGAGAACTCATGAATGTAAAATAATAGAGGTGAATTGTGTAAAAGGAGAGGATACCTTGTCGACATTTTAGTTTGTACCTGGGAATGATTGTCTGAACTATAACTAGAGTGTTTAAAATGAGATTATTTTAAGTCATTCTGTCACATGATAAATTGTTGAATGATTGTCGTGTGCTCAATCCTGTTAAGTGCTTCTTTTTTCCAGATAAGATGAACAGGAATCACAAAGAAAAATGTAATGGAGTAGGTGGAAAGGAAGGGGAAGGGATGGGGAATTCTAAGTGGAAGGAACAAGAACTTAATATTCCTTTCATCTGTAATTTCATTGTGCTGCTTCTTCATGAAACTATTTGTCTGTGTGTGAACTCCCTGGAAAATTTATTATCCCCTTTTTGTTCACTCCATTTTTTTTCTTTCCAGACTCAGATATTGGACGGTTTTTTAAGATGGGTGTCACTATTCCTTTCTTCTGGTTTCTTGCCCTTCAGCAGCAGTTTGCTATTTTTAAAACAAGCATATAATTTTTCTTTATGTTATTTAAGAGTTTTTGCTGTTTTGCTACTATTAACTTCAGGGAGGCCAATAAGGGATTTTAAATAATCAATCCAAAGAGGAGAATTAAGGAAATGTTAAAAAAATTTGTGGTAACAGGTAACCCTGTGGGTGAATCATCAATGAACTGAGCCCATTGACCCCCTTTACTTCTTACATCTCTGAATTCTTACTTAGGAGTCAGCATACAGCTGGAAAAGATTCTGGTGACTTACTGCTATTGTTTATTTTGTGAGGATCTGGGAGAAGCCAGGGCCATAATGAGGGGAGCAGGCTATATATATGGTACATTGTGGGTGGTGGGTGTAAGGATAATTTAGGTTTGTGACCTAATCTAAATTTGATTTTTGGTCGCCAGGGGATATCCCAAATAAAATACCCAAATCAGTTTGGAAATATATGGTGGTTTAATCAATATATAGGGAAGAAATCAAGGAGAAGAGAGAGGGAAAAGGTATAGGATTTCTCCCGCCCTGCTTATGCAAGGTGAGTTCAAAGTCCTCTGCCACGAGGTCCTTGAAGATTAGATGCTTTCTCTAGGAGGATAGTGTTTGGAAGGTAAAGGAGAGCCTAAACTCCAAGAGATCTCAGAAAAGAGCCTCCCTGAACTAGTTTTCTAGGCTTCCTCCAGTATGGTATCAAGGAAAACTCACCGCTAAACTCGGACAATAGCAGCTGCTACGCCAAGATGCCGACACGCTCAGCAAGCTGCTGCCAGCCACCTCTCCGCCGTTAAAGAGCCCGGAGAGAGGAAGTGCCGTGAAATATATAGACAGTTTTACATCACTTTCCTGCATCTCACATGTACCAATGATATCTTAAGCTTGACTTAGGACAGCCCAGGGGTCTGTCAGTTGCTTCTGTTATCATTTGCTAGCACATGTCTGTCATAGGCCATCTTCCTAAATACTTAATCCTTAAGTATGGGTGTAGACATTCCTGATTTTGTTACACTAAGTAGGGTAGAATAATCTAAATATCACATGGGATAGCATGAGGAACCTTGAGAGGCAACTGGAATTGTTGAGAAATAAAGACTTGTTGAATGCTTTTCAGGAAAGTATGGCATGCTGAGAGCAAGAAGATGAATTTGGTAATATATTCTAGATACAGTAGAGTAGGGAGGGTTGAGGAGACAACATACAGGGATGTCACAAGATGCCACTGGGGAGGGTATTGTTTTCTTTACATCTTAAGGTACTTGGTGTGTGAGGTAAGTGCTTTTCTTTTCTTTGCTCTTTTTAAAATTAGGAAGCAGATCTTTCTATATTTGATCTCATTGGATTAGAAAATCAAACCACTCATTATGAAGCACAAGTATTGTCAAAGAAAAAGATAACCCGAAAACTTATTGAAGAAATCTTCAGTTCATCACCACCACCAGCCAGACCTAATGCAGTGAAACTTAAGCCCAGCAAGTAAGTTTTATTTTAAATGTGAGATTATAATAAAAGCTATTTATAGGGAGAATAGTGCTGAAATTCTTCCCACCTTTTAAAAGGGTTATAGGTTTTCCCTGGTAAAGGGACAGTTGATGGCAGAATGGAAGAAGCATGGGCTCACTCAGGACACCTATGTATTTTAGTGTTAACTGGTTCCCCTTATCTTGAATAAGTTATTCAGACCCATCTGCCCCAGTTTCCACATTGTTAAAGTGAAGAGGTAGACTAAATGAATTCTTAGGCTCTCTCTATTAGTACCACCAGCTCCTCTTATTTGTGCAAATGTATAGAAACTGAAGGCTGGGAGTTTTATTTCTGCATCCTTTTTTGTATTTGACTTCTTGTGGTGGGTATTTCTGTTGCTATACTTTTTTCCTTTGAAGATATTCCCTGTAGTGTTCAATTTGGTGGATATAAATAGATAATCTTCTCCCTTCCCCATCCTTTTTATTTTAAAGGACTTTTCTTGTCAACTTTTGTTAGGTATTCTTTGTCCTCATTGAGAAAAGGGGAAATATAGCCATTTTATAATAATCTGTTTAACATGCTCCCCATCCCCACACCTGCCTGTGTTGCTTGGAATATTTTTCTGAAGGTCCTAATTTACTTAACTGTTCATTTATGTAGACTTTCATAGGCCTAGTTCATGAGTCCGGGGTAATGGCCTTCGTGTATCTGCGTTGCTTCCAGGATCCATTTTTCTTATATGATAGTCTGGCAAAAACTTCCTTGTTATAGACTTGTCTTTCAGATGGTCAGATTTAAACTTACTTTCTTCTTCATCCTTGTCTCTGATCTCATAAAATATTCTTTTCTCTTTCCTCAGTTCTTCCTTTATCTAGATTTCTATATAACTCTATGACTGTTGGGAATGACCTTTCTCCTAATTGTTCACTCAGTGTTTTAGCCCTCGCCCATAGCATATCCTAAACTTGTTAGACTTTTAGCACATTAATAACCAGATTAATAAATATTTCATTGCAACCCCTTCTTTTTTACTTCTTTTCCTTATTAGCACCCTGAAGTACAGCAAAACTTGTAATGCTGCAAAATTCCATAACTTGGAAATTAGAATAATCCTTGGTTTGACTTGCTAGGTATTAACATTACTTTAAAATTATTGCATGACATCTTTCTTTAAAAAACAAACAACTCTTTCCTTCCATCTTAGAATCAATGCTATGTATTGGTTCTAGGCAATGGGGGTTCAGTCACACAGCTAGGAAGTGTCTGAGGTCATATTTGAATCCAGGACCTCCCATCTCTGGGCCTGACTTTCAAACCACTGAGCCTAGTTACCCCCAGAAGGCTCCATTTTTCTAAGCAAACTATTAGTGACAGCTAGATTTGTATAGGTTACTTAAGGAAACAAACCTTTAATTTCTTTTATCCATTATTTTTGTAAAACTGGTACTGCTAATTACAACTCTGTTACATCTCTTCATAAAAGCAAACTGAGCAGAAATAGCTCTTTTTGGAAACATTTATATATTTGAAAGTTAAAATAATGTCTTTAAAAATTATATATAATTTAGAGAATACTTTTTAAAAAACTCATATCTTCTGTCTTAGAATTGATACTGAATATCAATTCCAAGGCAGAAGAGAGCAGGAAGAGCTAGGCAGTTTTTGGGGTTTAAGTGATTTGCCCAGGGTCACACAGCTAGGGAGTGTCTGAGGCCTGATTTGAACTCAAGATCTCCTGTCTCAGGATCTGTTGAGCCATCTCGTTGTCCCAAAGTGCACTTGTACAAATCAGTGAGTTTTTTTCTGAAATTAGTTGAAATTGCATCTCTGATGTTTGGAATTGGGTGAAGTTTGAAATTGTCTGATTCACACACAATCGACAAATATTAGTAAGCTGTCAGAGAAACAAATTATTTTTTATTTATGATCTTATTATGATTAAGAAAGAACATGTTTTAAATCTTTATAAAGAGTTCCCTTTTGAGACCAGAAGTACTTTCTTATTTGTTCAGGGGAGCATATTTTCTGTTGTTTATGAACTCTGATTTACTCTATTCTTTTGGTAAATGTGTACCTAGGTTATTTCAACCTGTGCAGTATGGCCAGAAGCCTGAGGGGAGGACAGTAGCTTTTCCAAGTACACAGAGCTCCTCACGTACAGTGTCTGCAGCTGCTGCCGCTGCTGCCGCCGCAGTAACTTCCCAGGGACAGGTTCGAGGAAGATCACCAATTGCCACATTTTCTGCCAATCAGGATGCAAAAGGTATTTCTGTAGCAACTTTGTTTCTTTCTTTCCCAGAAGTTCCTGAGGATCAAATTAAGTGCTGACTTTTAAGAAAAGAGTGTTTTTTTGTAAGAATGGTTTTGCTGTAGACCTTGTAATATTACATGTAGACATATGAGAGAAGCTGGCCACATAGTTCAGTACTCTGAATATATCATTATATTTTTTTCCAAGTATATCTTTTGTTCAAATGACAGAATTGTTCACTTATCTGGAATTTTCCTCTTATAAGGATGCTGTGAAATGTAGGAAAAATTGAGCTTGTATAAGCAAGTGTATATTATTAAACCATGATCTATGATTTGGTTTTATAAAATTATTGAAACTGCATGATTTTGATTTTATAAATTTTGTGTTATATCTTAAATGGGAATGGATTGTATTTTTAACAAGGGATAGAATTAAATGACAAAAAAAGAAAAAGTATAATTTAACTTTAAAGAAAAAGGTTTTTCAGTCTTATTTCCACTAAACTTTTTTGAGGTACAATTACAAATTAGTTATGCCTTGATGTTTACAATTTGCGAAATGGTTTGTATTCTGTGATTAGGTTGATAAGATGATTGAATTAGTCTTAATATTACTTTTCCATTAAACTCTGAAAATATGCTGTTAAGATTATTGATGAACTCTTACGAAAAAATAATTTGTAAGAATTAATAAAATTTAGTATTTCTCTCATATTCCATAGGCTATATTGGGCCTATCCTGGAAGAGAGAGGAGTTCTCATTTGAGAAAAATGCAAAATATTTTTTTCCTTTTTATTTCTTTAAAATACCGGTTTGAAATAATTGTCCTTGATTAAGAACCTCTAACAGCTTTGCACAAACAAACCTTATTAATTACAGCGGCCGCAGCACAGTTTCAGACATCTCAGGCTCCTACCAGTGCTCCAAGACACCAGCCAGCAGCGACCTTCACCACAGCAACTAGCACAGCCAATCCTGTGAAACAGCGGGGTCAGAACTCAGCCCAGGCCTCCCAGCTAGGCCAGGCCCAGCCCCAGCCCCAGGCCCCCTCGCACACCATCCAACAGAGTGTGCTTCCTCAGAGGCTGGTACTGACCTCTCAGGCCCAGGCACGGTTGCCTAGTAAGTGGCCTCCCCTCTCCAGGTTTTCCCACCTTTTTACTCCAAAGAAGTGGTACTAAGAACATTAGAATGTATGCCAAGCCTTTACTCTCCCTTACTTTTTCTTTTTCCCTGAAGCCCTTGTCTGAAGTACTGCCTCTAGTCAGTACACCATTTCCTTCCCTAATGTAGGAGGGAGAGTGATTTCTCCCAAGAGGTCAGTCAACAGGACCACTCTTTCCTTTTCTCTTACTCTGTCTTCTAATCCCCCGTATATCAAACTCTATATATGCTTTTCCCTCTAGCTGCTCACTGTGCTGCTTTGGTGTGCTAGTGTAGTATGGGGAAATGAGGAGGATTCAGGATTTTGGTGTGTCAACTCCATTGCTCAACTATCATTACAGAACCAGGTTAATTTAACAAAAGTTAATGGGTCTGGATTTTACTTCTTTTCCAACTGTGTGAATTGGCTTTAGGATTTTTCTTTTTTAAAAAGGTCATTTCTTTTTAGTTGGATGTTCTATGTCAAATTTAAGCTTGGAGTGAATATTCAAGCCCAGAAATGTTAATAATATTTGCACACACAGAGACACATGTGCCATCTTCTTTTTATTCTACTATGGGCAATTTTGAGTAGCAAAATTTTGAAAGGACTTTTCTGAATGGAGAGAAACCATGAGCTCACTACTCTGTGAGGAGTACTCACCTGTCTCAGGGAGACTGGTTCCATTCTCAAGCCGCTCTCACACTTCTTGTTGGGGCCAGTCCCGGCCTGTGAGCTTAACTGCATTTAGTTATCCTAAGGATGAGGGCCATTTGAGCATCCCCTTCTTACATACTTTCAAGGCTAGTCACCTTTGCGTGACTGAGCCTTTTACTTGTTGCCCTTAGGACCGAGGGGAGGGCTCTTGCTTGTACTGAAAGAGAAATGGCTTACATCCAGCATTCTCTAGCTCGTATTAGTCCAAGTCAAGTCATGACTTGTGAACCAAGGAAGGACAACAGTGCCTGAGGATTTCTCTTGAGTCCTGTTTCAGTTTCCTTCTTTTGCTCCTCTCACTGAGATGTCTTTTGGCCAATGTTCTTTACTAACTGTTCTCTTTATTGCACCACTAATAAGCCTGGTCTTGACTGCCTTGGGAGGAACATTGAGACTCGAATATCAACCATTGTATTAAAAAAAAAAGCTCCTGTTAAAATCTGTGTAAACTACTTTCTGAACCTGTGTACACATTACACAATGCGTTTAATTTCTTTTGCTTTTAAAATAAAGCAAACATTTTAAACAACATGAGAAGTTTCACATTTTATCTCATAACTTTCAAAAAAAAAAACCACCATGAAATATTGGAAAATCTGGTGAAAATGTGAAACTTAACATTTTGGAATAATATGTATATTGATTGATATTGTTTATATTCTACCCAAATTTTAAACAGGTTGATGCTATTGGAAATAGTTACCTGCTCTTTCTTCAGGATGTAATGTTTTCATTTTAATTCTATGAAATTTCTTCATGGAGTTAGATTGAAAAATTGGGAATTTTTACATTATGAGAGCTTCTGAAGATCATAGGTTGATATGCGAGCTTTTTGGTACATTGCAAATAGATTATATGGAGAAATGCACAATCTGTTTTTTACTTTAGTTTTAAATAATGTGTTTTCTGAGTTTGTAATTGGGGGGTTACAGAGAAGGTATTCCTTCATAGTTTGGTTCAAGAATGGGTTGTCAAAACTAGTAGCTAAAATCTATGCCAGTTTTGGTTAAATAGACTAACCAGAGTTAAGTTTGATATTTTTAACTGGTATCCTTAGTTTTTATACTTCTAAACAAAAGCATTATTTTCTAAAAGTATTAGAAAGCAATGCCTGCTGAATGTTCCTGTGTTATCTGTCTTTTACACTTGGTGATTTGTGGTGATGCTTGTGCATCAGTGTAACATTTTCAGTTTTTTACAAAGTATTCCATTTTAACAGGTGGTGAGGTGGTGAAAATTGCCCAGCTGGCTTCCATAGCAGGGACCCAGAATAGAATTGCTCAACCAGAGACCCCTGTGACCTTGCAATTCCAAGGGAACAAGTTTACATTGTCACACAGTCAGCTCCGACAGCTTACTGCAGGCCAGCCCCTACAATTACAAGGTAAAATAAATTAATCAATAAAATGACAATTTATATGGTGAGATAGTTGGCATAGGACAGTAGCAAGGGTACTAGATGTGGAGTCAGAGTATGCCTATCTTTCTAAGACTGATGCCCACTGCCTGGATGACTTTGGGCAAGTCATTTAACATTTTCGGATTTCATTTTTTTCATTTGTAAGATGGGAGATTTAAACTAGATGACCTAAATCTTTTAACTCTAGATCCTGATTTTTTCTCCTATATTTCCAGTTGCTCCTTCAGTCTCCTTTATTGTCTCATTATCCCTATAATGGCCCTAACTGTGGGTGTTCCCCAAGGGTCTATCCTGGGTCATTTTTTCTTCTCTTAGTGACTTTATGAGCTCCTACTGGTTTAATTATCCCTGTACAGGTGTGTACACTCACAGATCTGTATATTCAGTTCCATTTTTTCTCTTGAGCTTTAGTACCCATATCACTATCTATTGATCATTTCAAACAGAACCAGAGACATCTCAAACTCAACATTGAAAACAAAATATTATCATTTTAATCAATTAATCAGCAAGTAAGGGTATGTGTATACAGAAACAAAGAGTGAATCCATCTAGTCAAAGACTTCAACATTCAACAAAAAATGGTAGAGAAACTGAAAAAAACATACTGACAGAGATTAAGTTTAGCCTGATACCTCAAGTCACATGCTAAGAGAAGCACTAGTTGGCATAAATTAGAGGAGCAAGGATGAAATGTCCTGTTGCATCTAAAGAAATGCAGGAGTTCATGATCAGAAAAGTAATACAGAGGGTCACAGAGTATAAAATGGGCACATTTAGTTACATAAAATTTAAATTTTTGCAAAATAAAATCACTATAGCTAAAATGAGTAGGGAAGTAGGTAACTCAGAATTAAACTTTGCAGCAGATTTCTCTGATAAAGGTCTTATTAAGATGCATAAGGAACCAAATTGAAGTTTTTAAAAATAAGAGACATTCCTTATTAATAAGTGGTCAAAGTTTATGAACAAGTAGTATTCAAAGGAAGAAATCTAAGCCATCAAGAGTTACATGAACAAATGTTCTAAATCACTGATAGATCAGTACAAATTAAAGCAACATTGAGGTCCTACCTTTTACTCATCTAATGGACATATACAAAGTTGACAAAAAAGATGATATGTTAGAGAAGCTGTAAGGAAAATAGATTCATTACTGCCCAGTTGATGGCACTAGAATTGTGTCCAAAAAGTTACTGAACTATGCATATCCTTTGACTCTCAGAAGTACCACTGGTAGGCCTATATATAGCTGAAAGAGATACAAAAAATTTATAGCAGATCTTTCTGTAGTGACAAAGAACTGGATACAAAAGGGTTGAAGTGGTCTATGGCTGAAAGTAGTCCAAGCTCTCATGCTAATCAGAAGTGGTATTAGGCTTGTGAGTTATGAGTTTCTTTTCTTTCATCCTAGGTGAGATAAGGAGATCCAGTCTTTAAAAAAATTGTATAAGACATTCTTTATACTCACACTGTGTACATATTAACATCTATGTAGTATATAGTAGCTTTTCAACTCCATTAATAGTCTCATAGAGCTAATACTTGTTAATAGAAGTGTCAGTTCATATTCTTTGAAATAAAAGTGATAAAATTTATATTGTATGTGTATCTGAGATAGCTTCTAAAATTCTACTCAGGTACTTTATCGGCCTGGAGCTGTTTTTGAAGGTTCTGTCAGGATTACAAAGCTCTTAGAGAAAATAACTTAGAGAAAATAAGCTCGAAAGGATACAAGTACAGGTTCATTTATGGGCTGTAAGTCTGATTTCTTTGGCCTATCCTATCTAATAGGGCTAGATTGGCTGTTGTGAGATCATCTGCCAAGTTAAAGAATGATCCTACTTTATACTAGTAGGGAGAACCATCAGTTATGAAATTCCCTGTTTTTGATGTATTGAAGTGTTATGTACAAAGTAATCTGGGGAGAGGAGGCATGTCTAAGAGTGGAGACAGTATTATTTACCTTCATCTTTGTGCAGTGATGAGTGTGGCAGATCTTAAGGGAGAATACATTAGACATCACCAAAGTTCAAGGAGGTAGAAGATGTAACCATCTCTGTGGTTAGAATGAGAAACTTTGAGGAAGGTGGCAGTTAAGAATTGGAAAAGACTAGAATTCTGAATTAACCTCTTAGTTATTGCTAGGCTCATGTAACTGTTGTTTTGAAAAATGTAAAACTCAGAGAAGATTATAAGATTTCCAAGATTTCCCAAGTATTCTTTTAGGCTTGTTTAATTTGATAAAATGCATCACTCTTTGGTTAACCTAGTAATTAATGCCTTCCAAGCTGAGGTGTGATTGGTGATTAAGAATATTCGCACCCTTGATGTCTTGGCTGCATCTGTCCATCCATGTGCTCTTCTACTGCCTTTGTGAACTCATGGTGTGAGAGGAGGAATGGAATGGAGAAATTTTGTTCTTTTTCTCTTAATAGTTGGGGTGACTTTACATCCTTTCCCTCTCAACATTTATCTTAATTTTATGTTTATCTACTTCGTATTCGGTTTGTTTTTTACAGTTTTTTCCTTCTCACACATGGAAATATTTTATATCTTTGGACAATTTAGCAATGCATGTAGTCAATAAATAGGATAACTATTGTCCATTAGACCCTACAGTCATCCCTGATGTGATTTAAATCATAGGAAGTGTTCTGCAGATTGTCTCTGCTCCAGGACAACAGTATCTGCGCCCTCCAGGCCCAGTTGTTATGCAGACAGTGTCACAGGCTGGTGCTGTACAGAATGCTTTGAATGCCCTGGGAAACAAGAACCAAGCAAATGTTCCAAGTTCCACACCAGGAACTCCACCAGGTATGTCACCTTTCTTATGTAAAAGTAAAGGTTCTATCACTTAAACTCAATTCTGTCACATTAAGCTTAATTGTCAGAATTTTTCCATGGTGATTAAAATGAATCATTTTGGTTTCTTATTACTAGATGAATAGTTCAAAACTATAAATTAGGTTTGTGATGAACTAATTTCCTTAGGTGTGGTAATTAATATCATGTTGTTTCATATTTTTTTTTTGTCCTGAAGACATTTGCTTATTGTAGGCTTATCAGTATGCTTAGATTTTGAGCTCACTGATCTAAATGCTTCATTTAGACTTCTGTATTGTTTGACTTGGTTAATTGTCTGTCACACAAGTCATTTAACTAAGCCTGGGGTCAGAATTTTCACTGTATACCACTAAATGGAGTATTTATGGTCCAGGAGTAAGAAGCTAGAGTGCTCTGGTTATTTTACCTGTCATACTTTTTCCCTTTACCATTCTTGATCTTGATCTCATTCCTACTTCCATTCATATTAAAAAAACTTGGGTTTAGATTCTTATCTGCCATTTACTATCTAGACTGCTGTAGGTGGTACAGTGAATAGAACACTGGACCTGCAGCATTTTAGTTAGAAATTGACATCAGACACTAGTTGAGTGACTCTGGGTTAGTCACTGCAACTCTGCCTCAGTTTCCTCATCTGTCAAATGGAGATAATAATAGCTCCTAATACCCAAGGCTGTTGTGAAGATAAATGATATAATCATTATAAAGTACTTAGCATAGTGCCTGTCAATAGTATGTGTTCATTCCCTACCTTCCTATCTGTATGACTTTAGGCAAGCCTCTTAAGCCTTTTTGGACCTCATTTTTCTGATCCATAAAAGGAAAGAATTAGATCATATGACTCTAAGGTGCCTTCTACTGCCATATCTATGATTCTCTTAGTTGAATTTATATTTTTGAAGGCAAACTACTTTAAAACATCTGGTGGATTTCCTGTTGTATTCTTTCTTTTTTAAAAAATTAATTAAGAATATTTTTTCTTGGCTACATGATTTATATTCTTTCCCTCCCCTTTTCCCTCTCCCCTCCCAGAGCTGATGAGCAATTCCACTGGGTTATAAATGTATCATTGTTCAAAATCTATTTCCATGCTATTCATATTTGCAATAGAGTAATCCCAAACCCTAAACATATACCCATCAAACCACATGATCAAGCATATGTTTTTCTTCTGCGTTTCTATTCCCACAATTCTTTCTCTGGATGTGGATAGTGTACTTTCTCATAAGTCCCTCAGAATTGTCCTGAGTCATTGCATTGCTGCTGGTTGAAAAGAGTATGTTCAGTTATACCACAATGTATCAGTCTCTGTGTACAATGTTCTCCTGGTTCTGCTTCTTTCACTCTCCATCAATTCGTGGAGGTCTTTCCAGTTCACATGTAATTCCTCCACTTCATTATTCCTTTATGTACAATAGAATTCCATCACTGTCAGATATCACTTGTTCAGCCATTTCCTAATTGATGAACACCTCCCCCCTCCCCATTTTCCAATTTTTTTCCACTAAAAAGTATGCGGTTATATGTATTTTTGTACAAATATTTTTCCTTATGTCTTTGGGATACAAACTCAGCAATGTTATTGCTGGATCAAAGGGCAGGCAATCTTTTAAAGCCTTTGGGCATTCCTTTTGTGATTTGAACTTAAAAACCAATATTTATTAAATGTTAACTCATTGCTAAACAGTGTAACATGGCAGTAGAGAAATACTAATCAGACTTTTTTCAAAGGATATATTTTAAGATGTCTGAATTTTCATGGTTACACCATGATTAAGTCTGAGTAGTACCTGAAAAAGACTTTTTGTGAGAAAAGCTTTTTTGGCAAAGATGATGAAGAGAGGCAGAAGAACAGAGAAGAACCATTAACTAGAGAAAAAAGAGAGAGTGGAAGAAAAGAAGATAAATAAGAGAAGCAAAAAGAGATTTAAGACAAGAGATAAGAAAACCAAGAAGGAACAATAACAGCAAGAAAGGATGGTGGAACATTTATTCTTGCTGTGTGTGATAAACTGACTTTTGTAGAAGTTTATTGGTTTTCTTAGGATTGAAATTGATTGACAGATGTGTCTGGGTCACTTGGAGAATGGCTATGTGTGGTGACTATTGTTGTTGAGCTCTTTCTCTGTAAACTCATATCATTTTTTGTCTAAGAGTGACTCTATGAGAAACCCAACCATTCAAGATATGTACATTCAGACCCTTATTTTAATCTCTCAATCTCTCTCTCAATCTCTCTCTCTCTCTCTCTCTCTCTCTCTCTCTCTCTCTCTCTCTCTCTCTCTCTCTCTCACACACACACACACACACACATTTTTGAAAGATGGGAGGAAATATTACTAATAGAATTCATTTTTAGAATTTGTCCCTATTGCCATTTGTTAATTGCCAAATAGAATTGTTAGAGAATATCATAATATGGTAAAAAATACACTTTAAAAATTATAAATAGGGACTTACTAATACATGACTATGGCTAATTTTCTGTCTATTGTAATTCTTTTTTTTTTTTAAACCCTTACCTTCCATCTTGGAGTCAATACTGTGTATTGGCTCCAAGGCAGAAGAGTAGTAAGGGCTAGGCAATGGGGGTCAAGTGACTTGCCCAGGGTCACACAGCTGGGAAGTGTCTGAGGCCAGATTTGAACCTAGGACCTCCAGTCTCTAGGCCTGGTTCTCAATCCACTGAGCTACCCAGCTGCCCCCTATTGTAATTCTTAAGTAACATTTTACATAAACTTAATTAACTTATTCTCAATAGATATTCGGTGATTTGATTATAATGAAGAAAATAAATTTTTAGGGCCAGAGCTAGAAAGTTAAAATTACTGTTGAACTTTGGGCTACTTATTTCTGTTTCTCACTTTTTACAAAAATATGAGATAAGTGTGATGATGTGCTTAATGCACTAATGCATAATAATAAAAATATGAGATGAGCGTGATGATGTGCTTAATGTACTAATGCATAATAATATTCTTTTAGGAACTTTTAATTTTTTTCCAATTACATGTAAAAATAATTTTAACATAACTTTTAAAAAATTTTTAGTTCCAAGTTCTCTCCTTCCTTCTTGAACCTTCCCCCTCTTTAAGAAGGCATGTACTTTTTTATATAGGGTATAAATGTGTGGTTATGCAAAACATTTTCATATTAATCATGTTGTAGAAGAAAATACGGAAAAGTAAAACAAGTTAAAAATTATGCTTATTTTTGTGTTCAGTTGCATCAGTTCTTTCTCTGGATGTGGATAATTTTTTTTTTGTAAGCCCTTTGAAATTATCTTAGATCACTGTATTTCTAAGAATAGCTGAGTTATTCACAGTCGATTATCATTAAATATTACTGTTACAGTGTAAATGTTCTTCTGGTTCTGTTCCCTTCATTTTGCATCAGTTCATATGTTTTCCCAAATTTTTCTGAAACCATACTCTTCATTATTTTTATAGCACATTCCATCACAATCATATACCACAGTTTGTTCGGCCATTCCCTAATTGAGTGGTATCCACTCAATTTCCAATTTTTTGCCACCACAAAAAGAACTATTATAAATATTTTTGTATGTTTAGGCCCTTATCTTATGTTTTTTAAATCTCTTTGGGATATAGACTTAGTAGTTGTATTTCTGGGCCAAAGAATATGCAGTTTTATAGGCCTTTGGGCATAATTCCAAATTACTGTCTAGCATGATTAGTGTCCCAGTTTTCACACATCTCCAACATTTGTCATTTTCTTTTTCTGTTATATTGGCTAATCTGATAGGTGTAACATGTATCTCAGAGTTGTTTCAATTTGCATTTTTGTAATCAGTAGTGATTTAGAGCATTTTTTTCATATAGCTATAGATAACTTTAATTTCTTCTTCTGAAAATTCCTTGTTCATATCCTTTGATCATTTGTCAAAGGGGGAATGTATTCTTATAATTTTGACTCAGTTGTCTATAAATTTGAGAAAAGAGGCCTTTATCAGAGAAATTTGCTATAAGATTTCCCCCAAGTTTTTTGCTTTCCTTCTGATTTTATTGGCATTGGTTTTATTTGTTCCAAACCTTTTACTTTCTATTTCTTGTTTAGTCATAACCTCTTCTCTTATAAATAGACCTGACAGGTAAACTATTTCCATTCTCCCCTAATTTGCTTATTGTATCACCTTTTATGTCTAAATCATATACCTATTTTGATTTTTATCTTGATATATAGTGTGAGATGTTGGTCTGAGTTCTTGTCTCAAAAGCTTTGGTCTTTGGGTTTATCAAACATTAGATTTCTATGGTTATTACCTGTTACATATTGTGCACCCAATCTATTCCTCTGATCACTACTTTATTTCTTAGCTAGTACCAACTTGCTTTGATGATTACTACTTTTTAATGCAGTTTGAGTCTGGTATGCGAAACCTTCCTTCACATTTTTTTAATTGATTCCCTTGATGGTCTTTTTTTCTTTTTTTAAATCCTTAATACAATTTGGTGAATTGATTCCAAGGCAGAAGAGTGGTAAGGGATAGGCAGTTGAGGTTAAATGACTTGTCCAGAGTTACACAGCCTATTTGGAGGTCAGATTTGAACCTAGGATCTCCTTTCTCTGGGCCTGGCTTTTAATCCACTCTTCCACCTAGTTGCCCACTTCCTGTATATTCTTGACTTGTTGTTTTTCCAGATACATTTTGTTACTATTTTTTCTAGCTCTATAAAATAATTTTTTAGTCATTTAAATCTGGCTGATAGTCTTAACTCTGTTCTTAACACAATAGAGCCTGAAATGGCAAAAATATATTTTTTCCCCAAGTCCTTAAAACACCGTGAAGGCCAAAAACCCAAGTCTTTCTTTCAGAGAGTTCTGTGCACCAACCATTTCATTTTACCTACTTGGAATAATTAACTATTTTTTTAGAGTTGTCTTTTTATTTTTCTAATGCTGATAATAGCATAGTTTTTTGGTGCTCAGAACTTCATAGGAGGGAGGACTTTTAAGAGAAAAATTAAGTGTAATTTTTCATGATACTAAATTTATATATACACCAAAAGCCTGGTTTATATTAAGTATTTTCTTTGTATACTACTAAGAATTATATATTTTTGGTTTATATGAAAATAGTGGCATTCATGAAAGAAGCTTAGCTTTTTTTCAACTAGATGTGAATTAATGCTGAGTATTTTTTAAATTGTAGTAGGTGTTCCAGGTAGAACAGCAGTTAATTCCTTGACTTCAGGAGAAGCTGGACTAGTATCAAAAATGGCCAGTCCTGTAGGAGGCCCCACACAGGTTTGTGACTCACTGAATTCAAAGCACAATTTTTCTTTTTGTAAGAGTAGATTCTAGTTTATATAGACTGCTAAAGACATATGTGCCATTAATTGGTAATATAAACATGAGGTTTTTCAGAAGTTACATGTTACCATGACAAGGTTATGGCAAGTAATGGCACTCTATTTAAAAAAAAAAGTGAGCTGACATTGAAATAGATTTTAAAGTAAGCATTTCCTATTATAGAATTCTAAAAATAGGATGCTAAATTTTATTAAAATTCTGCTTTCCTGTAGTCTAATTTATGAGGAAAACAGTAAATCTTGTTTTGTTATTCTAAAATATGCTTGTGCATTTTCAGTATTTACCTGAGGTTTTATAGGATCCTAACTGGAGGTGCTTCTAAGAAATAATTTTTAAACTTTACAGGGAAAATGAGATTTCTCTCTACTAATTCATTTACATCCTAAGCATCAAAGAAGTGGGAGCATGATTGTTAAGTGTTATGCATTGTTCAGAGCAGGACAATGCATATGGGATTTCCGTAACTACTATTTGATGATGATAATGTGTCATATTATCAGCTTAAAAAAATAATAATTTAATTACTCCTTCCTATTTGAATGACACAAGTTCTTTTTGCCATTTTACACAAAGGAGGAAAAGAATAGAATTTTGAAAGAGCGCCTGGACCGAATTTATCTGGGCAATGAACGGCGCTGTTCCAGAACTCCTGTCTATGGCAGTGATTTGTTAGGAATTTGCTCTCTGATTAGTTGGAAGAAGACACCTCTGTGTGGATCCGCAGAGAGAAATAAATGGCGCTGGACTGGGATGGTGAACTGCTGTGCTTCATCCTCAAGAAATCCAACTGATGTACTTCGGTGTCTGATGTTGACATTAGAACAACGAAGAGAATCTCTCCATGATGTTGTTAATAGGTATTATTATAACCTGAATAAATACAAATTTTACTTTTTTTTTTAGTGACCTCATTTGGTGCTATTTCAGAATTTATTTTATGAATTCCTTGCTTTTTTTAACTTTTACTGTTATTTTTATTTTTTGAAAAAAATATTTAATTAGTCAATTTAGAACATTATTCCTTGGTTACAAAAATCATATTATTTCCCTCCCCTCCCCTCATCCCTTCCCATAGCTGACATGCAATTCCACTGGGTTTTATGTGTGTCCTTGATCAAAACCTATTTCCATGTTGTTGATATGTGCACTAGGGTGATCGTTTAGAGTCTACATCCCCAATAGCATCCTCATCGAACCATGTGATCAAGGAAATAATTTTTTCTTTTGTGTTTCTACTCCCACAGTTTTTCCTTTGAATGTGGATAGTGTTCTTTCTCATAAATCCCTCTGAATTGTTCAGGATCACTGAATTGCCATGAATTCCTTGCTTTTTCAACATTGTTCTAATTAAAATTTTTCTTTAAAATTGTTGAGAACTTAGAAAATTATAAAGGAAGGAGTGTTCAACTTGACTTCTGGAGACCAGAGCTCAAATTCCAGCTTTGATACTTCTTAGCTATGAACACATGCAGATCATTTATTTTTTTTCCTTTGAAAAATGAGACTTCTGTTGTTTGTTCTCTTACTTTAAAAAGTTTTTGTGAGGAATAGCCTTTTTCAATCACAAAGTTCTATATTATTGTAAAATCAATAAGTATTAAGGTGCCTACTGTGTCTTCAACACTTTGAATACAAATCCCTTTTCTCAAAGGGTATATATTCTAAGAGTAAAACAAGTATACATTTAAGTATATAAAAAGATCATCCCAAAGAGGGTGAGCGCTACTGAACTGGGGGTGGGGTGGGGTGGGTAAGAAAGGCCTCATGGAGAAGGTGATGATGCATCTTGAAGGAAGATGAGGATTCTGTGAAGCAGGAGTGAGAAAAGGAGCTCCTTCCAGACATGAAAGCGGGCCAGATGAATAGGAGTGGGGGTGGCAGAGATCAAATGAGTCTGACTATATAGTAGAGTGGAGGAAGGGGAGAGAGTACCCCATGAGGCTGGGAAGTTCATTGGGGTAGGTAGGTTGTGTGGAACTTTTAAAAACCATAAACAAGGGCAGCTAGGTAGTACAGTAGATAGAGAGCCAGGCCTGGAGTTAAGAGGACCCGTTGTTTTGAAATCTTCAATCAAATACTTCCTATTGTGTGACTCAAGAAAAGTCACTTAACCCCAATTGCCTGGTCCTTGCTGCTCTTCTGTCTTAGGATTCCTATAGTGACAGAAGGTAAAAAGCATAAACAGAAAAATTTTTATTTTATCTTTGAGGCAACAGAAAGCCAGAGAAGTTTGAATAGGGAGTGAGATGGTTACACTTATAGAAAAGGTGCTGGGGTAGCTGGGTGGCTTAGTGGATTGAGTCAGGCCTAGAGATGGGAGGTCCTAGGTTAGAATTTGACCTCATATACTTTCCAGCTGTGTGACCCTGGGCAAGTCACTTAACTCCCATTGCCTAGCCCTTACCAGTCTTCTGCCTTGGATCCAATGCACAGTATTGACTCTAAGATGGAAGGTGAGGGTTTAAAAAAAAAAAGAAAGAAAAGATCATAGCTACATTTTGGCAGTAGTGTAGAGGGTAGCCTAGAGGGAGCTGAGGCTTGAGGCAGGCACACCAGCTCAAACACCATTCCTGTAAACTGGGTGAGGTGATTGGGACTGAAGGAAGGAGTGGAAAGAGGTAGATGTGAGAAATGTTGTGCAGGTGGAAACAGCAAGGTTTAGCAACTAATTGGCTATGTGAGAGTCAGGTGTCAAGGTAGATTCAAGGCTGACTGGGAACCTGAAGGGATGGGGAGGTGAAGACTGACAGAAATAGGGAAACTGAGGGAAAATACTAAATTGTATTTTGGGCATTCTGAGAATAATTTGGCTTCCCTGACAGTTCCCTGACAGCAAGGCTTCTCCCTGAGGGCTGATTTAGAGCTTCTTAATGGTTACTTAATGAATGTTGGCAGGGAGCTTTGGCCTGTCTGAGGGAGAAGATGGAAGATTAGAATGCAGCTCATGATCTAATCTGTATTGAATGAGGAGATTTAGAGCTAGAGTGAGACTTTAGAGACAATCTAGTCAGACCTTCATTTTGTAGAAGAGCTTTTGGAGGCCCAAAGAGACTCAAAAGTATAGCCTTTTTCAGCATCATAGAGAGCGTATAGTATCAGTCAGTCCTTAAGTCCATTCTTGCTAACTCCAAATCTATTGCTCTTCTTTTATACTGCACTGTTTAAAAATCAAATCAAAACAAATCCTCATCATCAATAATCTGCTGAGTGACCCTGGTCCATTATCTACCTAGTCTTTGTTTTAAGCCCATTTTTTCCCCCTGTTATTTTGGATTTCCTGGACCAACAGTTCTCAGAGTGAAGCCCACAGAGACAATTTCAGGTGTCTGTGAGATCAAAACAATTTTTCTAAAACTACTAAAACATTTTAATTTTTTAACATGGTAAATCAAAGTTCTTTTGCAAGAGGAGGCTTCTTCAATGATTTTTAAAGAGTATAAAGAGGTCTTGAAACCAAAAAGTTTGAGAATCATTTGTCTAGAATAAAACATCCTTAAGAACAGGGTCTCTATTTCTTTTAGCAGCTTATCCTGAGCTTTGCATATTGTGGTTTAAAATGGTTAAATAATTATGATACTAGAAATGACTAATTAAGGTACCTCTGCAACTTTAGTAGTTGTTTTACCTTTCAAAACCAAGTTATTAAATATCCTTTCCTTTTTTTCCCTTCTGTACCCTCAGACACATTTTGAAGAGGGCAAAATATCTTACATGACAATGAGGGGATTTCCATTTCCTTTGTGTAATTGAGGGATTCTGTTCATTCCCCAGGGTGGCCTGTGTGCTTCCAGCTGTAGTGGCTGCTCCTCCTTGCTTGTATGTGGCCAAACCACCCCCCTCCTACAGCCACAAAATGAAGATTTTCAGACACTGCCTGAAGGAGCAGACTGCTCCCTATTTACAGCAATTGCATCAGATAACAAACCTCAAGGTATTGCAGTTTCCTGAGCTCAGACTGGTGCAGTATGATTCAGGTATGAGTGAAAATGAATATTTAGCAGAACCAAATTAAAATGGCTTGTCTTTTAATCTCATTATCAAATCCCTGTGTGCTTTTATCTTTATAGGAAAGCTAGAAGCTTTAGCTATCTTGCTTCAGAAGCTGAAATCTGAGGGACGACGGGTATTGATCTTATCACAGATGATTCTAATGTTAGACATTTTGGAAATGTTTTTGGACTTCCATTATCTTACCTATGTAAGAGTTGATGAAAATGCTAATAGTGAACAACGCCAGGTAAGAGAGGACTTGTTGATCACTTAGGAATTCAGCTGCAATCAGCAGTTTTTAAAAAAAATTTATTTTTAAACCCTTACTTTCCATCTTAGAATCATTGCTATGTGTTGGTTTAGGAAGTGTCCTAGCTAAGCTACTTTTCTTTCTTCCTCTTCTTCATCTTCTTTTTTTTTTTTAAACCCTTACCTTCCATCTTGGAGTCAATACTGTGTATTGGCTCCAAGGCAGAAGAGTGGTAAGGGCTAGGCAATGGGGGTCAAGTGACTTGCCCAGGGTCACAGAGCTAGGAAGTGGCTGAATCCAGATTTGAACCTAGGACCTCCCGTCTCTAGGCCTGGTTCTCAATCCACTGAGCTACCCAGCTGCCCCCCTTCATCTTCTTTTTATACTATTACCTTCTGTTTTAGTATCATTTCCAAGACCAGAAGAGTTAGCAAGAGATAGGCAATTGGAGTTAAGTGACTTGTCCAGGATCTGTAGCTAGGAAGTGTCTGAGGCCAGGTTGGAATTCTGGTCTTTCATATCTGCTGCTATATCCATTGTGTTAATCTAGTTATTCACTAGCAGTTATTTTTAAGGAATGGAATTGGATATAGTGGTATAGAATAACTTACTTAAATTAGTGGTTTTTAGTCCCCTCTTAAGGTAATAGTTTTCATAAATAAGGTCTGAGTTACTCAGTTTTGCTAAGTAAATCTTTTGATTCTTACCTAATGGACATAGTTTATGATACATTAGGCACATGTAGTTTAGGTCATGCTATTTTATTCAGGAAGCTGGTTATATAGTAGTGATTGTTATTTTGGTGTCACCATAAATTAATCTCTGTGAGCTGTGAGGGTCAGGGAGTAGCACTGTTCAGATAGTGAAAGTATAATTTTTTCATGAAATAGTATGGTTCTGAAATTCAGTTCAGTTTCAAAATTTAAAAATAAGTACTTACTTTAATCAGCACCCATCACTAATGAGCAGGCATGTCTTCCTTCTTCCTCAGCCTTACTCCAGGGACTTTCTTGTCCATAGAGTGCCCTGGCATTGCCTGAGGAGAAAGCAGAAAGCACATTTCCCTCCCCATTAAGAGCCTGATCTTCTTTTGGGGCCTACATTTGGAGCTGACATTAACTGTAGAAGAATATTTCATTTTCAAACTTTTCTAGTGACCGATGAACCAAATGTAATAAACATTCTGAAAATTTCTTTCTTATATGTTGTTAAAAGTTGCAGTGTAAATGAAAAAACAAGTCAGCATATATTACTAAAGATTAGGACATTTTCAAAAGTGAGATTTAATATTTAAAATAACCATGATTATTCCTTAACTACAACATGAATTAAACAATTTAGATTTCAGAATACAGTCTAATGTATGTACAGCAATTAATTGCTAACTGGAAAAAGAAATGGTAAGCTACTCTAGTATCTTTGCCAAGAAAATCTCATGGACACCATTGCTGTATTGTGGTCCACAGGGTTATAATGAATTGGTTGTGCCTGAATGACTGAACAAAAACAATTAATTTCTAGTCTTGCAGAAATAAATTTCTTCCTTTTAATTTTTTTTTTGTTATTTAGCCTTGTAAGCATTTCATTTTTAATTTAGGAACTGATGAAGAGTTTCAACAAAGACAAGCGGATATTTTGTGCCATTCTTTCTACCCACAGTCGCTCTACAGGTATAAATCTTGTAGAAGCCGACACAGTTGTGTTTTATGATAATGACTTAAATCCGGTGATGGATGCAAAGGCTCAAGAATGGTGTGATAGAATTGGGAGAAGCAAGGATATACACATATACAGGTGATTTTCATGACAAGAACCCAGTTTTGTTATATGGCTAAAAGCTTGCTAGAATGCCTCCTAACATAAACTGTGTACCTAATAAAAAGATTAACATTTTCTCTACAAGGAAAATTAAAACATTTCATCTTTCCAACAAATTAACTTAATTTCTTTTCCCATTCATTTGTATCTCATCAGTTTTTATTTTAATTTGGTTTTGTTACTTTGTCCTTTTCATTTTTCATTTGTTTGGCCCCTTCCTCAATTATTCAAATGTTAGGAAAGCGATTAATATTATATATGTACTTAAAATTTTACAAAATAAGATGGAAAGTTAATGAAAGAAGTTGAATCTACCTTTATTGCCATTGACTGCAAACATTAGTACTATAAACTAAAAATGTTTGCATTTATGTGTATATATATATATATATATATATTTGCGTGTGTGTATATATATGTATATATATGTATGTGTGTGTGTGTATATATATATATATATATATATATTAGAATAATAAATCCCTGTGGTATATACCTTTAGAGCTCTCTAAAACTTCTAGTCTCAGAACTGTTGAGAAAGACTATAATTATATTTCTGGAGTTTGATGAGTGACAGCTTCTTAAATGTCTATGAAAACTAGGCATCATATCTCTTGTAAATTGTCCTTAATTTCTCACAAACACAATTTGACATTATTTAGTTGTCTTGTATTTTTGGTATACAGTGAGAGATAGTAATGTGTGAATTCATAGACAGGGTCCCAGCTCAGTTTTTGGCTTGACTCTTAACCATTTTATAATTATTTTACCTCAGGTAGGTCATTTACTTCTCTGAACCTCAGTTTTTTAAGTCTGTAAAACGTGGATGTTATTTGCCCAATATGCCCTACAGAATTGCAAATATAATGATATAGTGTGAAAATGCTTTGGAAGCTTCAAATTTTTATGTGTATTTAAACTTTATCATCATTGTTATTAGAAAGAACCTCTGCTATTATATCAGTGCCTTCTATGTGTGTACCTTTTCAAGATTATTTAATAAATATTTTCTTCTTTGTAGGCTTGTGAGTGGCAATTCCATAGAAGAGAAATTGTTGAAAAATGGAACTAAAGATTTGATAAGAGAGGTTGCTGCTCAAGGAAATGACTACTCCATGGCATTTTTAACTCAGGTATTTTTAACATGTAGATATTCAAAACCAGATAAATACCTGGTGTTAATCCTTCATACTAAGAGCTTTGAGTTAAGGTTGGGTATAAAAATTTGTCCTTAATTATTGAAAGACATGATCATTTTAATTTTTTCAGCAAACTATCCAGGAACTATTTGATGTTCACTCTCCTGTAGAAGACTCTGGCTTCAGAGTTAAAGCTGAAGAATTTGTTGTTCTTCCTCAGGAGCCCTCTGCCTCTGAAGCAATTGCACCTAAAATCGCAAGGCCTTTTATAGAGGTAGGAATAAGTCACTTTTCCTGAAGAAGTGACTGGCAAAAGGATATCCTTTTTAGAGACCCCAACCTCTTTATCATTTCTTTTTTCCACTTCCTCACATCACTGAAGTTGCTATGCTCTGGCCTCTCTGGAACTCTCATCACTCAACTGTGATTATCATAGCTGGTCCATCCACTCCTTTCCCAACTATACCTGAATCAGTTCTGAGTTTTAACTAGTTTTCTACATTAAAGTTAACTTTGTTTGCCACTCTTACCTCCTCTCCCTTCTCGAAATTTTTGTCTGTCCCCAATCCTGGAGCACCCCCAAAATTTGGTTTTTAGTTCTTTTAGGTAGAGCAGTAGTCTACTAAAGAAGGATAAAACCATATAGTTCTGTCTCCCTCATATTTGGGCTTTAGATGCTCCTCTAATCCTTTTATTCATCATTGATTTCATTAGTGTTTAGTTCCTTGTCCCACCATCATACCTTCAGCACATCCCAGATAGCTTTCAAGTTTTCTTATCTGTTTTCAAGTCTCCAGTTCTATCATATTTTTCTTCATTCTTAGCAACTGATTTTATCTCCTATTTTAATTGTGAAGATTATGACCATTTACTTTGAGTGTCCCATCTTGACTCTTCTTTACTTGAGACAACTTCTTATTATAGAGAATTGCATTTCTTATCATCTCTGAGGTCTACTCTTTTTTTATGTTTCTAGACCTCATGACATTGGGACTCTGAAAGAATCTTGTTTAATTATTCATTCAGATCTTGAGTTGATGTCTGAAATTTTCTACCTTAATTTCCATTTGTTAACATCCTTCCTTTTCTTCAAGACCCAAGAATGTTATTCTTTAAGAATGTTGTCCCTCTTTGAACATTTTTGAGTCCTTGATACAAATGATTTCTTCTTTAAACATCTTATAGCACTTTGTCTAGGCCTTTCCTTTATATACTAACTGCATAGCCATTTGTGTCTTGTATTTGTCCTTGAACCTTTTAGATTGTAAATTTTTTGAGGAAAATAAATGTAACTTAAATTATCTTTATTCTTTGTCACAGCATCCTGCACATGTCAGGTACTAAGTAAATACTTAATAGAACTATCTAATTCAGATCCTTTCTTTGCCCATCACCTTCTTTCTATCATCTTATATTCTTTCATATGTATAAGGTTTCCCCCATTTTGGAAAAAAAATTAAATGCCCTTTGACCCAACTGACTATTCTGGCAATTTGTATTTTTCTTTCCTTTTCTTGGGAAAATTCTCTAACATGGTCAATATCAGATGTTTCTATATGTCAATTCTTTAACTCCCTGAAATTTAATTTGTGATCCTATCCTATAAGAATGAGACTCTTGAAAGTCATTTCTATTTCCCCTTCATAAATCCAAAGGCCTTTTCTTAGTCTTTGTTATCCTTGACTTTTCTAAGGTACTTGATCTAACCTGTTCATGGTCTTTGATGCTATACTTCTCTGATTTTCTTCATACTTTGATGATCACTGCTTTTCTGATATCGATTATTGACATCCCTCAGGATTTAGTCCATAGCCCTCTGATCATAAAATCACACAATTTGAGAGTTGGAATGGATCTTATTGGCCATAATGTACAGCTCATAGATGAAAGGAATTTCTCTTGTACAGCTTCTGCTTCCAGAAAATGGTGGGACCCATTCTCCTTAAGGCAGTCCATTCCACTTTGGTATCCTTGTACTTGTTGAATAATTTTTTGATATTAAATGTCAGTTTGGTTCTTTGGAATGTCTATATATTATTCTTGGTCTACCCTTTGGGGCCAGATAGAAGATCCCTTCTCTATGTGATACCCATTCACATACTTTAAGACAGCTAATAGATCCCCTCCTGAATCTTCTTTTCCCCAGGTTAAACATACCTAGATTCTTCAGTTGATCTTCCTATGTGATATACTCAAGGCCATTTACTCTCCCAATTGTCCTCTATTCATGCTTCAGCTTTGCAAATCTTGCTTATTTTAGATGAAATTCACTCGATAGATGCAGAAAAAGCCTTTGACAAAATACAACACTCATTCCTATTGAAAACACCAGAAAGTATAGGAATAGATGGGCCTTTCCTAATAATAATAAACATCAATAAAACCATCAGCAAGCATCATCTGCAATGAGGATAAGTTAGAAGCCTTCTGAATAAGATCAGGAGTGAAACAAGGATGCCCATTATCACCTCTGTTATTTAACTTTGTACTAGTGTGAATTTTAAAAGTCTCCATCTTGGTATAGCACCCAAAAATTGTGCACATCCACACTACACAGGCATGTGCTAGTCAATGACAAATCAGAAATAACTAACTGCCCACCTGGGCTGTCCTAAGCCAAGCTAGAGCCAACCATTGGCACTTGTGAGACACAGGAAGTGAGGTAGGGAACAACCTCTGAAATTCATGCACTTCCTGTGGAGAGAGGTAGACACGAGTTCGTGTTAGAAGCTTGGACAGGGAGGACACCTGCAGACAGCTTTCCTTCAGATCGGTCACTTGAGTTAAGGACTGATTCTTTCCACCTAGGCCCTTTGGGCCTAAAACTCCCTCTGCCTTGGTCAGAGGTTGAGTAGCCCCTTTCCCTTTTCTCCTCTCTCCTTCTTTCCCTCTCCTTTCCCTACTCCCATTGTGATTAAACCCCCATAAACTCCATTCTGACTTGAGTGTTTCATTTTAGGAATTTAATAAGTAAATTCCTTGGCAGCCATTGTTCAATATTACAACAATCTTAAAAAGGTGAAATTTTCACCATTACACTAGACACACTCGCGGTAGCAATTGGAGAAGAAAAAGTAATTTAGAGTATTAAAATAGGCAATGAGGAGACTAAACTATCATTCTTTATAGATGATATGATAGTCTACTTAAAGAATCCCAGAGAACCAACTAAAAAGCTAGTGAAAATAATCAACAACTTTAGCAAAGTTGCAGGATACAAAATAAACCCACATAAGTCATCATCATTTATATGTGCCCAACACATCTCAGCAGCAAGAGTTAGAAAGAGAAATTCCTTTTAAAAACACCCTAGACAATATAAAATACTTAGGAATCTATTTGCCAAGACAAACACAGGAATTAAATGAACACAACTACAAAACACTTTCCACACAATTAAAACTAGATCTAAACAATCAGATGAAGTCTAGCATGACAAGCTTAGAAGACCAGGGAGACTTTGAAACTGCCTCCCTTCCTGAAACTCAAGATCCCCACTACCTTTTTGCATACCTCCACCACACTGCTAACTGTGCTCTGTAGGGGTTCTTTTACATAAAAAAATTCCTACACATTTGGAATGTTAGAGCTCTCAAGCAGAACCTTCAAGATCACTGGAAGAAATCTCACTTTATAGGCCCAGACATTTGGAAAGACTTGCCCCCAAATAGCATAGCTAGTTGGTGAACCTAAATGAGAAACGGTCTTCTTATTCTTTATCCATTTCTTTGCCCATTCTACCTCATTAAATAAAGTTCTCTACTAAGAACTGCTATTCTGTAGCTCTTGCTCTGATTCCTTGCTCAAGCTTCTGTCCTCTCTTTCTGTCTGCAGCCTGTTTCCACTCAGCTGCTCGGTTGTTGCCTCAAAATCACCCCATCCACCTTCCAATCAAAACAGCTACTCTTTGAACTTTCCTGCCCCAATACACAGCATTGTCATGCCACTTTTTCTTGATACTTCTCTCAACTCTTACAGCTATTGTCCATACTGTTTATCAGTTAAAGATGAACTATTGTCATAGCTTTTGCATTGTTCCTGGTCTGTGTTTCTTTTCTAGATTTTTAAATTTTTCCATTATGGCTTTGTCTTCCCAACTAGTCTTGTAAGATTCTTTTAAGTAAGGGATCAGTTAGGTCATTTACTTCTCTGTATGCCATGCAACCCCATGCTCAAATAAGCTTTTTACTTTCCTTTGAAGCATTCATTTCTTTACTTTCTACTTCATTTCTAGAGCTCTCCCCTAGTCTAGGAACTGATCACCTCATGCTTAGATAGTTGCAATATTTCTCCTTTCTCTGTTTTATTTTTGTCCCAAATTCATTCAATTTCTTATTCCAACCACTGCCCTAATAGTGTTTCCAAAGTGTAGATTCATCTTTTGGCTCTTTGGAGACTTATAATCTTACCTGTTTTACTAGAAGTCCCATTGCCTTTCAAACTCACATTCTGACACTTAACTACTGATCTGCACCAGGCAGCTCCTGTAACTTCTCGTGTTTCTAAAGTTATGTGTGTTTATGTATCCTGACATCTTGTTTAAACTTCTCTCTTACAAGTACAAACCCTTTAGTCCATCCAGAGAAGCTGTTGGGTACGTGGGAGACAAAGGAATTAGAATAAGAGGACTAAGGTTCAGTCCTGGCTGGCTGCTTATTGCCCCATAATTTCCTGTGGCCAGCCATTTCTCTTCTCTGGGCCTTATAGCTGGTTTCTTTATAAAATGAATAGGTTATATTCAATAATGTGTCTGAAGTATCTTCTAGCTTAAAGTCTGTAATCCTGTGATAGCTTTTCCTGTTGCCCTCAGAAGATTCTATATTCTTTGCCAACTCAAAGCCTTTCCTTCTATTCCCGATGTTCTACCTGTGACTGTTTTGAGCCATTTAATTTGTCAAGAATGCTATCAAATGTACTTTTATAATGGATGGGAGGCTGAACTAGATGATTTCTAAGTCCTGGCTAACTTTTCACTTTCCTGGATCATTTTTTTTTACCTTAACTATCTTAATTTGTTACCTGACTCTTTAATGTAAGCTGTAAGAAATAGAATTGTAAGCTTTTGTATAACACTACTTAGATAAATTTCTATTTGGTGAAAGTGTCAGTGATGAAGGGGAGAATGTGATTTTTATAATGTCAGTTGAATAAAACATTTTAGAAACTTTCTTTTTATGATTTCTTTGAAAAATACCTAAAATTTTACTTGAAAATATATTTTCTCAAGGCCCTTAAGAGTATCGAATATTTGGAGGATGACACCCCAAAATATGAAGAAATGAGTGTGTCTGAAACAAATGCTGATATTCTGTCCTCAGAACTGGATGATTCAAGAGTTATTGAAGAACCTTCTCAGTTAGAAGAATTAGCTGACTTTATGGAACAGGCATGTTGACTTTTAAAAATAATTCTCTTTTAAACCTTTTCATTTTTAAGATTCAAGGTCAATATGGTTAGCAATAGCATTTGATCATCACATGGAATGTTTCAGATTTAATTGGGAGATATAGTGATTCATTATTTAAAATGTTGGGGTGACAGTGGAATTGCTCATTGGCTCTGGAAGGGAGGAGGGGAGGGAAAGAACATGAATCATGTAACCATGGGAAAATATCCTAAATTAATTAAATAAGTATAAAAAAATGTTGGGGTGAGAAAGAGACTTGGATTTCATTAGCTTCCTTTCTACTAATGATCTTTGAAAAATGTATATTTTGAAACAGCTCACACCAATTGAGAAGTATGCTTTGAATTATCTTGAATTATTCCATGCTTCTATTGATCAGGAAAAACCAAGAGACAATGAGGTAAGAGAACATTTTTATATGTCTGAGTTTAAAATAGAATGACCTATATGCAGTTTAAAAACAACCACACCACAAGTATTATTTGAGAAATAGTAACTTTTAAGAACTTGGTTTATAATGAAGTTTCCTTCCAAGTCTCCGAGATGAGGAAACTTGGACTCAACAAAGTTGTTAATTGCCTTGTGTCATGCAGATAACGAATGTAATTGCTGATACTTGGAAAAGCTTGTGTATGCAGAGGGGTAGACTTGTATATAACTTTCATTTTTTGTTTTTTTTACTAACCCTTACCTTCTTAGAATCGATACTAAGAATCCGTTCCAAAGTAGAGTTGCAGTAAGGGCTAAGCAGTTGGGGGATAAGTGACTTGCCCATGGTTACACAGCTAGGTATCCAAGGCCAGCTTTAAAACTGGGACCTCTCATCTCTAGGCCTTGCACTAAATTAACTGAGCTGCCTAGCAGCCTCTGTAACTTTTGTGTCAGAGAGAGATTATGGTCAAGAATAAAGGAATGCATCCTAGATTGTAAGGAATAAATAAGTAGTAGTAGTAGTAGTGTTTGATGATGGTAAAAGAAGGTTGTGTGTTTTTAGTAAAAGTTTTGAAAAGAAGATAAAAATGAAAAAGAAATTTGAAAGTGGTAGAGCATAATAGAATTTATACTTATGACTTAGTTGCTAGCCAGGTTTTTTAGAAATGTTTTTTTTTCCTGATGAATCCTATTCCTAGGAGGTAGCAATAGCTTCAAAGGAGTGGGAATCCAATAATATGAAACGACTTAAAGAGAGGGATGCCACAACACTTTTAGAAGAGGAGGAGGAAGAATTATTGACATACACCAGAGAAGATGCCTACAACATGGTAATGTCAGGATACTCCTCAAACCCCAAGAAAGAAACTGGGCATTGTTGTATGAAGTTTTTGTAATTGCCTACATAGCTGTATATATTTTTAATATTAAAAATTATAATTGAATCAGATATGTTATAATCAAGAAGTATCTCTTCCATAAAAATGTGTGCCCATTTCTGATTTAAAACACAAGTAATCAATCTGTGGTGAGGCTTTTTGTAAATGTTACTAATAATTGGGGTGAGGGGGGAGAATGTATCTTCCCATATACTCTGATTGTACTTATTTTGGATGCAACAATTAAAATCCTTTATCTTGTTCTTAAGCAGAATGCTGCATGTTCAGTGATCTCTTAAATATTTTAACGTTTCTCATGTACCCTACAGGAATATGTTTATGAAGATACTGATGGGCAGACAGAAATTATGCCAGTGAGTCAATTAATTTAGTTTTGTTTCACTATCAGGCAAACTTCATGTTATATAACAAATGTAATAGAGAATTTTTTTTTGGTACAGCTTTGGACTCCTCCCACTCCTCCTCAGGATGACAATGACATCTATATTGACTCAGTCATGTGCCTGATGTATGAGAATACTCCCATCCCTGAATCTAAGCTACCTCCTGTGTATGTGCGGAAGGAGCGTAAGCGACACAAGACAGATCCCTCTGGTAAATGGGGTGGACTGATGTTACCTGTGTGCTGGTGTGGGCATTTTGTATATCTAGTGCTATCAGAGTGTATAATATCACTTGTCATCTGGAGGACCTAGTTATTTGGCTCATAAAGCTTATTTTAAAAAGCTAATGGTTGTATTCTGCTGTTTTTGCTTGTTCTTTGGTTTTAGCTATATTTGAGTTAAAAATTAAAGTGAAACTTCCAAAAAACTTCCAAATGTGAGTTCATATGGATTGTTAAACCTTTTCATTACTTGGGGGATGGAGAGAAGACCAAGGGAAGGGCCAACTATTTTATCATTAACAGTTCTTTGTAGACATTGTCTCTTTGTGCAACAGTATACAGATATCATTTCCTTTGCTCATTGAGATCACTTTCACCAGTGTCCTGTTATTGTCTTGCTAAAGAAGACATCTTTTCCTTAGCTGTTGGTCGGAAGAAGAAGCAGCGACACGGAGAGGCTGTCATTCCACCTCGATCCCTCTTTGACCGGGCGACTCCAGGGATGTTGAAGATGCGGCGAGAGGGCAAAGAGCAGAAGAAGAATATTCTGTTGAAGCAACAGACTCAGTTTGCTAAACCATTGCCAACTTTTGTCAAGCCAACAGCAGAGTCTGGGCAGGATAACCCAGAGTGGCTCATTAGTGAAGATTGGGCACTGCTGCAGGTTAGAGAGACCTTTCCCGTGATTCTTTTAATCGGCCTCCCCGTATTCTTGTACTTCTCCATGTTTCTATGTTCTACTGCAGCAATTCTTCTGTAGGCACAGAAAAAATAACTTGGTTGATACTTTTGTCGACATATTTTAATTTGAAACTTCTTTTCTCTTTAGGCTGTAAAACAGCTCCTTGAGCTTCCTTTAAATCTCACTGTTGTGTCACCTGCACACACCCCTAATTGGGATCTTGTTAGCGATGTTGTTAATTCCTGTAGCCGAGTTTACCGCTCTTCTAAACAGTGTCGAAATCGCTATGAAAATGTCATCATTCCAAGAGAAGAGGGAAAGGTGAGTTTAAGCTCAATTATGCTTTGTTGGGAAACTAGATATAAAAGAAGAATTATTTAAAATTTTTATTGTTAGATCAAGTGATATTATCAAGTCACTATAAAATCTGTCATTTGAAGTAAACCTTTTCACCAAGCAGCAAAATTCTATTCTGAAACTGTCATCAGTGAAGTTAATCATGAATAAACTTCATTCCTTCAGTCACATTATTTTATCACTCTGTTATTTTCTGTTTAACAGAATGGTGGTTTAAGAGCAGAAAAATTGTTCTTTTAGACTAAGCATTAGTTTGGTTATAGAAGAGATTATTGAGTTAGTTGTATCCAAATTGTTTTGTCACTGAACCTTCCCTTAGTCTCTTGGCATGTTACTGTGGTTTCAGGGAGACCGAGTTGCATATCTATTGTTTCAAGTTGAAATAAGAATGTCGAAAATACCTACCTTTACAGTATGGCCAACCATTTAGTAACCTTTGTTTTTTTTTTTTAAAGATGTAACATGAAAGAGTGTGTGTCCTAGTTGAGAAAAGAAGAGGAAGTACTTTTTTTCCCCTCTAGAAAAAAAGAGCATCCGAATCTCTGCTTTGGTATTCTTCCTCTAGGGCCCTGTTGGTTGTCTCTTTCTGTTTTTTCATCTGGCTTTCCTCATGCAACTATTTCTTTCATGCTGCATGACTGCTTGACTCTTTATGGGAGAATCTCAAAACTATATGATACTGGAAAGCATCTATCTGGGTTTTAGTCTATGTCAGTGAAGTATATTTTGGTGAGTGCAGTGGTCTCTCTTTGTACCATGCCCTATTTGTGGTATGATGTATTTTTTTGAATGAAAGGATTTATCTGAACAGGAATTAAAAATAGGCAATAAGAGCTACTCTAACCAGATCCTTGGATTCTTGTCAGAGCATGAACATATGATTATGTCTTTCCATCAGTAGCAGGGTCAGGCATTTTTAGGGAGTCCTCCAGAATTTTTAATGATAAATTAATATTTTGAGAGATAACTTTAGAATTTTATATTTATTTGATAAAACTACTTAATTTCTAAACTCTTGAATTATTTTAATTTTCATTTTTTGAAAATTATTGATCTCAAAACGAAGCATTTGTTTGCTTCAAACAAAACATTCTTTCTTCATAATAGCAATATGAGGTACCTTCACAAATGAGTCTTCCTGAAGTGCTTTATGTCTGTGTAGTTTGGAAGCATTAATGGTAATTAGCCATAACCTTAATATGGAAAAAATAAAGCTAAAATGTTTTCTTCTCTTATAGCTGATTTATGAAGCTAATCCAAAGAAAAAGGCAAAAAATATTTATAAGGTATGAAGGTGATATTCTGAATAAATTGGAAAACCTTGTTTTAGAGCTGATGCAAAGAAGCACACATAAAAGACAGACTCAGATTTTTTAATAGTTCACAAAAAAGTTTGACATTTCAGATTTTGTTACATAGTGCCTTTCATTTCTATAGCTAAAGGATTTGCTTCTGGGCATTAGAGAACAAATGGTAGCCCACTTAACACCAGTAGGAGGAGACTAACTGCAGCTCCCAACATGGTTACCCCATCAGAGTTCAGAATGGTCATGGTGATCAGCTTTGGGCATTGATGGGAGATTAGGTCCCAGGTCCCTGGTGTAGTAGAATAGAGCCTGTTGGCACCAAGCAAAGTGGACTTCTCACTCATTTAAAGCCAGAAAGGTACATGGCAACAGGAATACCTTTATCATTCAGTGTTCCTTAACTTTGACTTTGTCATTATTTAATTACCCAGTGTTGTATAATACTCGCAGTCTTTTTTTTCCCCTTCCACTTTCCTTTTCTCCCTGTCTTTCTCTGCTGAATTTTGTGATTTGGAAATGCTACATATGAGACTACAGAATAATAGTTATCTTGTGATATTTTAATTTTGCATATGTATTTTCTGGTTCTAATTTTCCTTGGACATTACCCTATTTAATTAAAGGTGTTCACATAGGAATAAACTAGCTGCTTTACATCTAGAGCTACATATGTACACACACACAGTCTTATGCCCATCCTAGGAATCCTGGATTCTCTCCATTCACCTTGGGTTCCATTGCCATTGTGTTGATGATGGGAATTTGTAGAGGCAGCACCATGAAATGGAGAGGGTCCAGGACTGGAAATCAGGAGACCTGGTTTGGAGCCCTGATTCTGTCACTAATTTCCTTTGTGCTTTTAAACAAGTCACTTTCCTTCTCTGGGTCCCTTTTACTCATCTATAAAATTAGGGGGTTGGAATAAAATGAATATCATGTCTTTTCTAGCTCTAATATTTTGCACTTTTAAGATTTCTTGAGAGTAAACACTTGCTATTTAAAGAGATATAAAGAGAACTTTATTTTTCCAGATTTGGGTCAAGGGAGAATTGATCTAACATGGTAACTTGAAACTTTTCCTAAGGTTGTGCTTTCATTCATCATTGAAAGTTTGTCATTACAACATTCTTCTTAATGATTGAAGGAAAATTATTTCTACTGCTGAGTTCCATGGTACATATATTTGGACACTTCCTCAAGTCTGTACTAAGATAAATATTTTATAGGAGTAAGGGAATTTGTGAGTATCTAATCTTAGAAAGTTTAACTTCTGTGTCCGTTAGTTTCCAAATAAGCAAACACTGTTCTTGATGGATGGGTTAGTTTTAGATTCTTATTGATGTTTTAGTTTTGATTGGCTCTCATCTCTTTTGTTTCAGAGCAAAAACAACCGTCCTCTTCGAACAAGCCAGATTTATGCTCAAGATGAGAATGCTACCCACACCCAGTTGTACACAAATCACTTTGATTTAATGAAAATGACTGCTGGGAAGAGAAGTCCCCCAATCAAGCCTTTGTATGTTTATTGAATGCTCATTTTCTGTTAATTTTGCTTGAGGTGTGAGTATGGTGCTTCAGTGGTAATTCTTTTCCTATGTACAGAGTTTAAATATCTCCCTTTCCATCTGGTAGTCTGCCAGATTTTGCTTTGGATAAGTTTTATGCTTTCAACATTTCTCTCCTCTCCATTCCATCCATTTCAGACTTGGCATGAATCCTTTTCAGAAGAACCCAAAGCATGCCTCAGTACTAGCAGAAAGGTAGGTTGCTGTGTATTTTTGTGCTGGCTCCTTTGATACTGAATTTTCTCTGAAGCCTTCTAGTAGCCAGCTTTGGCTTTTGGTTTGGCTTTCCTGTTTTGGGTTCCTTGAGAGTGTAGAGGCAGGGAAACCATTTATGAGATTATTATAATAGTTAAGACTAGGATCTGAATTGGGGATGGCTGTGTAAGTGGAGAGGACAGACCCTAAACTGCATTCATAAAGTCGTTCATGGCCCCAGAACTCAATTGACGCCTGGTAGCCTGGGAAGTAAAGGATTTTAGCTGTCAAGAAAGTCTTAGGAGAATACAAGCACCTAAAGGCAGTGCCAGCAGAGACTGTTTTATCTTTTGTCAAGGCATGGATGCTTAATCTCACATTTTCCATTTACTTTCAGCGGAATCAACTATGACAAACCTCTGCCTCCAATTCAGGTGGCATCTTTGCGTGCTGAGCGAATCGCTAAAGAGAAAAAGGTATGCAGCTGTATTTCAGTCAGACCATATGTTCCCTAGCTGGGGAAAACATGCTGTTCCTCTCAGTGTATGTGAGGACCAGGACCCTCGGTAATTGTGTTTGTAGTTGGGAATTCTCTCACATCTTATGCTTTTTTTAGGCTTTGGCTGAACAGCAGAGGGCCCAGCAGCAGACTGGAACGCAGCCCCCCCAGCAGCAGCAGCAGCCTGGACAGCAGGGAACAACAGGACAACAGACAGGCCAGGCCCAGTCTCAGGGCCAGCCTCCTGGGGTTCAGCAGCAACAGCAGCAGCAGCAGCAGCAGCAACAGCAGCAGCAACAGCAGCAGCAGCAGCAACAGCAGCAGCAACAGCAGCAGCAACAACAGCAGCAGCAGCAGCAACAGCAGCAGCAGCAGCAACAACAGCAGCAGCAACAGCAGCAGCAGCAGCAGCAGCAACAGCAGCAGCAAACAAAGGTGCAGACTACAATTACCACTGTGGCCAGCACGGCAGTATTGGTGAGAAGGGAGAAGTGTTTAAAAACAAAAACAGGCAAACAAATGGTTCAAACTAAGTGACATGAACCAAAAAAAGAGGTGATTCTTTTGTGAATTTGTGAACATTTCAAAGTCTTAAGTCATGAAATATAAACTCACTTTAAAATAGCCTAAATGAAAAATTTTGATAATAACACAGAAGAAAGTTTTGGGTAAAAGTTCATTAATGTATTTTTGAAAAAAGAAATTGATAACAATTGCCTTTGAATGACTTTTCCCTAATGTCCTACCTAACCTTTTATTTACTCTTTAATAGGATTTTATGAATACCTAATATAGCAGTGATGAATTAACAAAGGATAGTGAGCATATATCTGACTGAAAGATGCCTAAGCTCTAGGCTAAAGGATGGCTTCTGAATTCAAGAATCAATTTCTACTTCTTTTCACTTCAACTCCTTATGCACTTAATAAACCCTATGAACCAAACACTTTCTCAGTGTTGAGTTTGCAAAGACACAAATGGAGTCTCTTGCCTTCAAGGATCTTCTCCTGGGGAGAAACAATAGCTGCCTAGATAATTCTAGACTGTACACACCTATACATACCACACAGACACACACAGAGAAACACACCTCTGACACATGCTGACTGTGTACATGGGGCAAGAGTCTTATCCTATCTGTGGTACAGACATCTCCCTAGGACTAGAAATTACAGAGGTGTTGACCTGCCCTAGTAGAGGGAGTTTTCTTCGGTAGGAGTTACTTATGACTATGACATCATAGGGCTAGTCTTTGGGCTAGTCTACTATATACAGATTAAGTGCAAAATAATTCCAGGCATGGGATTGAAGATAGGGATGGAGAATAACAACATGGAGAATCAGAAAGATTGTTGGAGGTTGGCTCCTGAACAAGGGGGTCTAAGAGGTAGAAATGAGAGGTAAATGAAGGCAAAGAGGGGGAGATGAAGTGATCTATAGCTCTTGAGTCACAATTCTAAAAACTACCTGCTAGAAATCTCTTAATTTGGATGTCTCACATTTGGAACATGCAAAATAAAATTAACTACACCCTCCTCCCCTCCTTTTCCCATTTCTACTTTCCCTATTTCTGTTAAGGGTACTACCATTCTGCTGATCATTCTCATTCATAGATCCAGATTTATTTTCACTTCCATCTCATCTCCTCCTGCCCCTCCTTCCTCGAAGTCATTTGCCAAATCTTATATTGATTCTAGCCCTGCAACTCTTCCAAGATGAACAAGCTTCCTTTTCTCCACTTCCACTGTCAGCATATGACTTCAGACCCCTTTGCCTAGGTCATTGTGGTAGCCTCATCATAGTTCTCCTTGCCTTTACTCTCAGTCCTCCACAGCCATACTCCACATAGTGACCAAACTGATGTTTTTAAAAGCTCAGGACTAGCTTTCCCTGTTGAATAACTGCCATGGGTTTCCTTTTATTCCTTGTCCTTAAACAGTGCTCTGTCTCTCCAGATATTGTTCCCTCTCCCACCTCTGTATCTTTCGGTTAGTTACCTTTGCTTAGAGGGCATTGTTGTTAGCTGTCACCTTCACCTTGCAGAATCACCAGCTTCTTTCCAAACAATTCGGGGGCTGCTTTTCCTGACCTCCTTTGCCATGGTGGGGTTGAATTTATCATTCAAATTACTTTGGACTTATTACATATATGTCTCTTCTTTATGGTGATGTACATGTGTTTCTCTTTAGTAGATCGATTTGAGGGCAGAAATGGTTTAATTTTTGTCTTTGAATCTACAGTGACTAGCATATAGTAGGTGTTTAAAAAGTGCTTGTTGGGATGGAGTGATGTATGAAAGAGTTGTTATGGAGGTAGAATTAGTCACTAAAGTGGTTTCCTGTCTTTTTCCTTTGATTTCTGACCCTTTATAGAACCTTTGTCAATAATAAAGAAATCCAGATGAGGATTGAAGCTATAGCTCTGTCTTCTTCCCTTCACTTCCATGAATACCCCAAATGCAGACACCCATCAACTCTTGACAGAACTATTACAATAGCCTCCTAATTGGTCTTCCTACTCTAGTCTCTAATCTTTTCTTCACATAGCTGCAAATTTAATATTCCTAGAGTACAAGTCTGACTTTGTTGCTCCCCTATTCAGTAAATCCCATGGCTCCCTCTTCCTTTTAGATTAAAAAAAATCTCTGGCATTTAAAGCACATTCCAATAGAGAAAACCAAAAAGGGGCTTATCCCACATTCAAAACAGGATGTTTGTTTGTTTTTTTCCTTCAGAGTAATACTCTGCCTTGTACCAAGCAGATTGAATCTAACAATCTTATTAGCTCCAAAAACCTGATGCTTAGATTATCTGGGCTTTCTGTGGGTTGTAGTTCTTTAAATAAGGGTTTAAAATTATATGGTTGTATTTCTTATGAATAATTATTGCTATTCAGGCTTAATCCAAGATGGAGGGAAAGTATTTATCCTCCAAAGGTGCAGAAGTCCTTGCTTCTTCCCTAGTAGCAAATAAGAAATTCACTGATATGATGTCATGAGCTTCTTCCTGTGGGGCCATAGCCACAGTTAAATTTCCAAAGAACAGGAATATTGATGAGAAGATCATAGGCCATCCCAGTAGTTTTTATGTAGTAGAATTTTAGTATAATGGATAATATTTGCCAGAAATTACATTTCTGGGCTGAAGGATGACCCACACTAAAGTGCAGTTTTGCTTCAGCTTTTGAACTTATAAAGGACAGGTACAGTAAAGAAAAGAGGGTTATGTTTTGAGTGTCCTTGATGGTTTCATTTTTAACCTCTTGTATCCTTGAGGCTGTAATTCTTTTTTTAAACCCATATCTTCCATTTTAGAATCAATACTGTGTATTGGTTCCAAGGCAAAAGAATGGTAAGGGCTAGGCAATGGGGGTTTAAGTGACTTGCCCTGGGTCACACATCTAGGAAGTATCTGACCACAGATTTGAACCCAGAACCTCCCATTTTTGGGCCTGGCTCTAAATCCACTGAGCCACTTAGCTGCCCCTATAATTTTTTTTTAAATGAATATTTTGGGAGGTTTCTGGAAGGGATGATTAAAGTGCCAAAATTGTACTAGTGGGAAGAGAGTAGAGCAATGAAAAACCAATTTAATCCTCCCCATTCACTTGCATTTATAACCAGTGCATAATCAGATGATATTTATACAATGAACCTTATATTGACATGGGTTAAAGAAAGTATTTTGTTGCACAGGATTGTTTTAGAACAAGAATTCTTAACTTTGAGTTCACAAACTCTTTCAGAGGATCCATGAACTTAGATAGGAAAAAAATTACAAATAGATTTCAGGAGTTCATGAACTTGCTTAGGCAGAAAATGACATTCTCCCCCCAATTTTAACTTTTCAGTTGTTTAAAAATCTGATTCTGAGCAGATTTCTCTCCATAGGTTTCTCTAGACTGACTGCTAGAGAGGGTCAGGACACACATGATTACTAAACTCCATTCTAGAGACTCACTTTGATAGAATGCTCATCAACATGAGTCACTGGCTAAATTGGAAATATTTTTCTCAAGACAAATGTGTTTTATGGCATATTCTTTGTATTTGAGCAAGTCAGTATTTTTTAAGCTACAAAATAATAACTTAAACATTTTAAGTCACTTTTCTTCTTTTGAAAACAGGCTGGAACAATGAAAACATCAGCTACTGGGACAAGCATGCCAACTGGTAAGATGATGAAGAAAACTTTGAAATAAGAAAGCATGTCCCAGTCTTATATATTTCCTTAAACACATTTTTTTTTTTTGCAGGAACAGTTAGCGGGAATGTTATTGTGAACACAATAGCTGGAGTTCCTGCTGCTACCTTTCAGTCAATTAACAAGCGTATTGCTTCACCAGTTGTGCCTGGAAATTTAACAGTGAGTTAATTCTCATTCTTTTGATGCTAAAATTTGATTGAAGGCCTTGATTTTTTTTTTTCTGTACCATGTCAGCTATTGGGTGAAGAAGCAGCTTTTGCATCTTACTCTAGTAGTGAAGTGAAAAAAAGATTCAGTGATGTAGTGTGCTGAGCTGCCCAGATATAGGGATGTTGGTGAGAGTTCTTCTGATAGGTACTTTATGGATAGGAATGGAAGCTATTGTTTCTTTCTTTAATCCCTGGGGTAATATAGTGGAAAGAGCCTGGAACTACCTAGTCCCATGTTGGCAAACCTATAGCACAAGTGCCAGAGCATGCCAGAGAGGGCTACTCCCTTCCCCTTCTCCACGAATGCCTAAGGACATTTCTCACATCACCCACCCACCCCTCTGCCCAGCAGCTCAGTGGGAGAACTTCCTCTCTCCCCTATCTGGGCTAAGTCAGGGGACTCACTTGTGACATGAGGGTCGTAGTTTGGGTACTTGATCTCTAAGTTCTCTAAAAGATTTGCTATCACTGACCAAGTCAATGTTCTAGGCCTGGTCTGACTCTTTACTGGCAAGTCACTGGCATTTTGTGAGCCTTTATCTCTTAAATGAGGACTAGTAATTCCTTTCTTTCTCCCAGGATAGCTGTATGAAAATCAGATGGGATAATGCAAAAGGGGAAAGCACTTTGAAACTTCAGTGTAGTACCTAATCACTTTTAAAATATTAAAAAAATGAAGATTGCTTTTTCCTTTAAAGGCATGTTGCTTGAGACAGGAGAAGGGTCCTCTGGCACTTTAAGTCAATCAGGTTCTTCTAACCTTCTAACCTTCTAACCTTCCCCCTTCGCATTTCACCACATGGAATACTGTACATGGAGACTGCAGTTTAAAATTCTTTAAATCTCTTGGGTCATAGAAATGAGGGAAATACCTCAAGTATAATGAGTCAGGTGATATCTTGAGGTGTAATGGGAGATATTTGAGCCAGTACCTTATTGGAAGGGAGATAAAATGAAGTTTCTAGGAAACTGTGAAATTACTCCTTTTCTATCAAGATAGTTCCATAGCTCTAAACATTTTCAAAGTGTTGGTTAAAAATAAAAATCAGCTTTTCTCCCTTATATGACATATACTCAAATTATCGACAATTGATGACCCAATTCGGCAGGTTTGTCTTTTGCTAAAAATGTTATTAGTACTTAATGTTTCTGCCTTATGGTAAAATATCCAAGTGAAGACAGGAATTCTAAGAAAGAAGACCACCTTGCACCCAGGAGCATTTAATAAGTGTGTGTGGAATTGAAAAGTATTTCTGGGTCAGGCTTGTGGTAACAGGAGCATTGTGAGACTATGGCCAGTGTATTTGTAGATTACCTGAGAGATTCATTGCAGGGGGGCAGGAGCCAGGGTAAGAAGGAAGGAAAAAATCAAACATTTCATCACAAAGAAGACAGTTCTTAATGTGTGACAATACTAAATATTATTTAAGTAGTTATATTAGGCAAGAATATTTGGAGGATAGTCAAGATTTCCTGATGCTTAGTGGATAAAAAGAATGTCCTCTAAATTCAAGGCATTGAGGTGAGGTGGGTCTTAGAATCATCTTGAGTGGTCTCTTCTTAATATAGGAAATTACTTATTTCAATATTTGAGATGGAATTCTTTAATGAAGCCTTATTTGATAAATGTGAATGTAGTCATCCATATTTTAAATTGTTGGATTGATATATTAATATGCGTTAAGTTTATCAGAAACTCCATCCATAAAATTGGAATATAGTTCACTAGTTTGTTTTTATTTGCATAATATTTTTTCTTTTGAAGGACCTTTTCGTTTATTTTTTCATCATTCTTATTTTTGTTTTTAAAAAACACTTATTTTTCCTTTGAAAATCTATTTTGACTTTCAGAGTGCTTCTAAATTGTCTGAGGTGAATTGACAGCTTTGTCTTTCTGCCTTTTTTAGACTACAGGCAGTGCTTCTCCTGCTCAGGTGGTTCATGCACAGCCTCGGACAGTTGCCACACCTGCTGCATCCACTGAACTGGTCTCACTAGCGTCCACGCAGGGCGTTCGAGCGGTCACTTCTGTGACAGCATCTGCTGTGGTCACCACCAACCTGACCCCTGTGCAGGCCCAGACCAGGTCTTTAGTGACTCAGGTGACTCAAGGTAAAGCTTGGTAGTCATGCTATTAAAATTCCTACTTATAATCTGCAGACATTGTGGGAAATGGGGTAAGAAGGAAGATGTAGCCCTTTAATAAAAGAAACATCTTTGTAGCTACAGGAGTTCAGCTTCCTGGCAAAGCGATCACTCCAGCCCATTTCCAGCTTCTCAGGCAGCAGCAGCAGCAGCAACAGCAGCAGCAGCAACAGCAGCAGCAGCAGCAACAGCAGCAACAGCAGCAACAGGCAGCTCAGGTGCAAGTCCCACAGATCCAGGGCCAGGCCCAGTCCCCTGCCCAGATGAAAGCTATGGGGAAGCTAACGCCGGTAAGAAGTGTGTTTCTGACAACTAAAGTTAGGAAACTTTTTTTAGCATAACTATTAGCTTGTGTAAAACAATGTAGAGCATTCATTCTCTGATGCCTGAATAATTCAAAATTTTTTTCTTGCATCCTTAAAACTTAGTATTATGTGAGTAAAATCCATTTACACTGTCTTTAACTTCAATTGTTTTACATACAGTTGCCGAGTTTATGAATCATTAGTTTGTTTTGTTTTGATGTGGGACCTTATATATATAGTACCTCTTCTACTGAGGACCTTTCCTAGTTCTAGAGGCCCTGCTCTTGATTTTTCAGCTTCAGCTTTTCATTTGTACTTAACCTCACCATCCTTTGCATGTCCTAGACCAGTTCATCTTTTGGACTTCAACCATTTCTTCTTTTTCTGGACATGAGAAAACCTGGACAAGATATGTTTAAACATGTGTATGTATATATAGGAAGAATGGACAGAACTGTGAAGCAGGAGGAAGAGTGTGCTTTGGGTGGTCTCCCTTTGCTCCTCTAGGCTCAATATTCTCATGTCCTTGGCCTTATCCTTGGCCCAGTCTCTCTGCATCTTCCTGGATCCTTTCCTTTGATTCAACACTTTTTTGCCTCCTCATCCCTATTAAGATTTCTTTTCAGCAGATTCTCCCATACAATAATGGGAATTAATTTGGTGACACCTTAATGGGGCACCTTTGGAAAAGCGCCTTAGTCAAAGCAATGCATTTCTGAGGGAAGACTTTCAGGCATCATGGACAAACTGGTAAGGAAATATTTTGGGGAAGGCTGGTCATATGCTGTTATCATTCTTAAAAGTTATTTCAAAATTTGATTTCTTATGAGTCAGAGACCAATAAAGATATCTAGTTTTAAAAAAAAAATTGTTCATAAGAGAATGTCCCATTCAGAATCCTACATTATTTATGAAGATAAAAGAGAAGCACTTGGGGCAGCTAGGTGGTAGCCAGGCCTAGAGATGGGAGGGCCTGGGTTCAAATTTGGCTTCAGGCATATCCTACCTGTGTGACTGTGAGCAAGTCACTTAACCCTAATTGCTTAGTCCTTACTACTCTTCTGCCTTATAACTAATACTTAGATTAATTCTAAGACAAAAGGCAAGGGGTAAAAAAAAGTAAACTTAAAAGAAAGAAAGAGAAACATTTAGTCTTAGGCTGAGGACCCCACCCCCATCTCCACCCCCCAGCTTTTTAATTTTAGCTTGAACTACTGTCTCTGAGATGGACCCAGACTAGCCTGACTCTTTCTAGGGTGGAGATTTTATATAAACCAAACTCATTTAATCAGTAAATATGTATTAAATGACTAAAGTGTGCCAAGCACTGTACTAAACTCTGGGGATATAAAAAGGCAAAAGATAGACATGCCTACCCTAAAGGAGCTCATGATCTGTTGGGGGAAGAGGAGACAACATGAAAACAAATGTGCACAAAGGAAACTATATAAAAGATTAAAAACAAACAATTACTATTTGGAAGGCACTAGAAAAAAAAGGGGTTGGGAAAGGCTTCCTCTAGGAGGAATTTTAGTTGAGGCTGAAAGGAAGCCAAGAAATTAAGTAGGTAGAGATAGGCAGGGACCATGTCCTAGAATTTGTATTAAATAGCTCTTCCTCTTGTAAACATGAAAACTGTTGAATTAAATAGCTCTTGATGTCTTTTGTTTTTACATCACTTATGTTTCACAATGTATCCTTCCTCCTACCCTTCCCAGAAGGGTATCACTTATATTTATAACAAAGAAGAAAAGAAGAAACAAAATAATTGAGAAAGTATCACTTTAGCCAAGTAGGACATTATGTAGTATTCCACACTCATAGTTCCCATGTCTTCAAAAGTGGTAGGAAAGTGCCTTCTCTTTTCTGGGGCCAAGGTTGGTTATTATTAATTCTTACTCTTTAGTGTGATGGTTTTAGTGTTGTCTTTATGTTGTACTCTTTTTTTTTTTACATTGTATTCTTGGTTTTGATTTACTTCAGTCTGCATTACTTCATATAAATTTCCGGACTTTTCTACATTCTACATTCATCCTATTATAATAACAAAATATTCCATTATATTCATGTGCCACAACTTGTTTAGCCATTGATGGGCATCTGCTTTGTTTTCAATTCTTTGCAAATGCAAAAAATGCTGCTGTAAATTTTTTGGTGTATATATAGAGCTTTTCTTTTTGTCATTGGCTCCTTTAGGTGGTAAGATCTCAGAATCAAGGGATATGAACATTTTTGTCACTTTCTTAGCATAATTCCAAATTATTTTTTTATTTTTATTTTTTTAAAAACCCTTACCTTCTGTCTTGGAGTCAGTACTGTGTATTGGCTCCAAGGCAGAAGAGTGGTAAGGGCTAGGCAATGGGGGTCAAGTGACTTCCCCAGGGTCAGGTCACACAGCTAGGAAGTGTCTGAGGCCAGATTTGAACCTAGGACCTCCCATCTCTAGGCCTGACTCTCAATCCATTGATCGACCCAGCTGCCCCCAATTCCAAATTATTTTAAAGAGTGATTGAACCATTTTATAGCTCAGTGGTGAACAATCTTAGTTTTTTTTTAAAAATATAATCATACCTTCTGCCTGAGAACCAATTAAAAACCTCCAATAGCATGTATTAGTTCTAAGGCAGAAGAATGGCAAAGGGTAGGCAATGGGGGTTAAGTGACTTGCCCAGGGTCACACAGAAGTGTCTGAGACCAGATTTGAATCTAAGACCTCCTGTCTCTAGGCCTGCCTCTTAATCAACTGAGTTACCCAGATGCCCCCGAGCAGTCTTAGTTTTAAAGAAAATGTATTTCTTGATTTATATGATGAAACCACAATTTGTTTAATTTTTTGGTGACACCTGGGAATATTGGTTCATTTTCATGGATTGCTAATCAATCATTATAATATGTTTTATAGTTCATTGGGTAAAGTTCATAAATCTAGTTTCAAAAATGAAAGTTCTTGATAGTTCAAAATTACTCTCAGTCCTGAGAGCTATTACATCTGTTCTCTTGAGTCATAAATCCCTGGATGCCAATAAGTTCTCAAATGCTTACATAGGAAAAGCACTTACAAAACCTTAAGGCAGAGTATATGTATATGTATATGTATATGTATATGTATATGTAATTGATCAGATTAATGATTACATTATTTTTAAGTATTAAAACGTAATTTATGCATATGGACTTAATATCAGTTTGTATACGGTTTTCAGGGGAATGAGTTTTACAATGTAAACATTTTTCATGATAATGGACAATCTATCAATCTACTTGTTCTTAGGAACACCTGATCAAAATGCAGAAACAGAAACTCCAACTGCCTCCACAGTCAGGACCTCAGCAGCAGGCTCAGCCAGGGGCCCAGCCACAGGCAACCCAAGTACAGGTACAACAGCAGCAACAACAGACCCCACAGCTGGCAGCTGTGGCAGCACCAAGGCCTGGGGCTCTTCTCACGGGCACAACAGTAGCCAACCTCCAAGTTGCTCGTCTTGTAAGTTCTGATTTAATGTGGTTCATGTTGGGAAGATCAGCCTCTAGACCTAAGACTTTTAAAGAACAGTAGAGAAGATGTCTGAGTGCCTGAAAAGGAGTGGTACAAATAAAAATTGCAGGAGCAGATGAACACAGGCCAGCATAGTTCAGGAAGGTTTTAAAGAATCAGTGTGACCTGAGACTCACCTTAATAAGGTGATTGCTAGCTGGAGTGGAGGGTGTACATGATGGAGGAATGGGAGACCAAATTGGAAAGCTAGTTTAAGGCAACTAAATGCCAGGCCTAGGATTTTGGATTATAGTAATGATAAATCTTTGAAGGTGTGGAAAAAACAATCTATACTCTTCCTTTGACCTTTTCAGAGGCAATTTATTACTAATAAACATTTGAAATGTAGCTAGGTGGCTCAGTGGATTGAGAGCCAGGCCCAGTGATGGGAAGTCCTGGGTTCAAATGTGACTTTAGACACTTCCTAGCTGTGTGACTCCGGGTAAGTCATTTAACTCCCATTGCCTATCCTGTACCATTCTTCTGTCTTGTAACCAATACACAGTATTGATTCTAAAGATAGAAGGTAAGGGTTTATAATAATAATAAAAATGATAATAATAATAATAATAATCTCTGTTTGGAGAAAAGTTTTGCAGGTAGAGTTCCACCTGCAAAGGTTGGGAACCTTTCTGTTCCAACAATTTCCAGTTTATATTTTCTAGTAATCTTTAAATAAAAGATGAATTTCTGCATAAAATTAAAATAAATCCACATTGTTTAATTTCAGGATTTTTGATTTACCAGACAGAACAGTAGGAATATTAACATTCTTCTCCCTTTGGAGGAAATGCCTTCCTGAAACCAACTAATTTAACCTAACATTTCCTCTTTCAATTTGGTCAACCATAAACAAAGGGTTTGAGACTAGATCTATGATTTCATTGATGTAAGGAACTCCTAGATGAGGAAACTGTCTGCCATTGCAGGTCAATGTCTTCCCTGCACCCCAGAGTACTAGACTGTTAGCTAGAGCCATGAGAGGTTAAGTGACTTGCCTAGAGTTCTATAGCCAGTGTGTTCAGAGGTGAGACTTGAATCTGTGTTTTCCTCTGAGGCTAGAAAGACATTCTTATTCATAGTTTGATCTTCATTATCAGAAAACTAGGTCAAAAGTGACATGGTTTTGGGGGCCCAAGATTCTCTTCCTAAAATCGATTTGTCTTCTATCCCTTTAAGCTATTGTTCAATCTCTCGTCCCTTTCTTAGCTAGATTCCTAGAAAAAGCTCTCTGCAGCAATACTTCCATTTCCTCTCCTCTTACTCAGCCTTTGCAGTCTCAAAACTGAAACAGCTTTCTCCAAAGTTATCAGTGATCTATTAATTATTGATTGTCTTTCGTCAGTTATCGTGCTTCTTGGCATTTCTGTGGCAGTTAACCTAGTTGCCCACCATCTTCTCCCCTCTGGATTTTTGTTATTTGATTTTCTCCTGGTTTTCCTTACTGTCTGACCTCTTTCTTATTCTCTTTTGCTGATTCATCATCCATATCAGGTTATATGTGGGGTGGTCTTCTTCTCTCTGGACACCCTCTCAGCGACCTTATCAGCTTTTAGGAGTTCAATTACCATCTCAGTATATAGATGACTTCCAGATCTGTGTAGATAGTTGCACCTGCATTCTCTCCTATGCTTTTCAAGCATTTCAAATGGGATGGCCCATCCTAAACTCAACATATCCAAAATTGAACACATTCTCTTTCCTTTCCAAATTTATCCTTATTTCAAACTTCCTGTTTTCTTTTCTTTTCTTTTTTTAATTTTGTAGTATTTTATTTGATCATTTCCATGCATTATTCATTAAAGACAAAGATCATTTTCTTTTCCTCCTCCCCCACCCCCTGTAGCCGATGCGTGATTCCACTGGGTATCACATGTGTTCTTGATTCGAACCCATTGCCATGTTGTTAATATTTGCATTAGAGTGTTCATTTAGAGTCTCTCCTCTGTCATGTCCCCTCAACTGCTGTAGTCAGGCAGTTGCTTTTCCTCGGTGTTTCTACTCCCACAGTTTGTCCTCTGCTCATGGATAGTAAACTTCCTGTTTTCTGAACAGGGTCCCATCATTTTTCTAGTGGCCTGCTGGTATTATCTGCCCTTAGCCCCTCATTGCTCTCAGCCCACACATATCCAGTTAGCAGGATTTGCCATTTTTGCCTCTATAATATCTTTAATCTGAACCCTTCTTTCTAGTCACCTAACCATGACTTTAATTCAAGTCCTTGTTACCTTTGGTCTATACTAGTGCAGTGACTTCCTGTTTGTTCTCCCTACTTCATGTCTCTCCCAATTTTTCCAGTCTCCTCCATTTCATAAACCTGCCAAACATTGCCATTAAGTGCAACTCTTTCTTTCCCATTCTCTAGTCAGTATACTTCAATGGTTCCTTATTGCTTCTAGGATCAAGTAGAAGCTTCTTTGGCTTTTGAAGCTCTTCATGATGAGGACCAACAAAACCTCCCTTTTCAGCCTCATTGTTCATTACTATACTTTCAGCAGTGGCTGCTCAAGGCAAACTGATCTTCTCTCTCTTCTTCTCAGCTCTCCATGCTCTCTTTCTGTGCTTCATGGTGTCTCTGCTTTGAGTGCACTCCCTCCCTCCTTACCTCTGCTTTGGAGAGTTCCTCTCTCCCTTCAAGGTGCAGTTCAAGAACCACCTTTTTCAAAGATGTCTTTTCCTGATGATGCCTCTCATTTTTCTAGTGTTTTTCCCTCTCTGTGAGTATGTATCATAGATAGTCTCGTGGAATAGTTTCTCCCCCAACAGAACACAAGCTCCCTTGAGAATAGGGATTGTTTTTTCCTTTGTATTCCTGGGGCCTAGCATATTGACTAGCATATAGGAGGCCCCTAATAAGCTAATTGTTTGGCTAAGCCATTGTTTTAAAGAAAATGATTAGGTCAGATTTAAAGGAGGCCAAGATATTTGACATTGTTATATCATTTCTTAATTTTGACAACACAATTAATGCTTTAGTGCTCTGTGCTTCCACAAAGGATTTTAAGCAAAGGAAGAGAGGGTAATGAAGTAAAAGTTGTTTTTTAGTAATACTGATTAAAAAAAAAATGAGTGATTCAGCAAGAAGTTTGATGTCAAGAAGGCTAGAAAGTAAATCATTACAGTACTCATAATGGGAGTTTGAAGACCTACAATTCATAGTAGCAGCAGTAGGTATGGAAAGGAAGAGCTTTAGAGGAGAAATAACAGAAATCTTGGGAATTGGAAATAAGTATAGAAGAGAAAATAAATCCATTACCAGATTCTGTCAGTCTCTCTTTTCTAACTTTTCTTATCAATCTCTTCCTTTTTTTATACCTATTGCCACTACTGTAAAGGTCCTCTTTCACATAGGGATTATTGCAGTGACTTGCTTCATTATCTTTCTACTATACATAGATACTCTGTTCCAATCTATCTTGTGAATCACTTCCATTTTAGTGTTTTTGTATCTGTTTAATTTTCTAAAATTCAGTACATGTCATGTTATTTCCTTGCTCTCAAACCTTCAAAGTGTTACCATTATCTATTAAATAAAGTCCATCATTCTTAGCCTGGCATTCAAGATTATTTAAAAAATTTGAGTCCATGTGGCAGTATGGTATAGTTAAATTCCAATTCATGTCTAATGTAATGAGCTAATTTTGCTATAATCATGTTCATATGTATGTGGGAAACCAGCAATGTGGTGAGATAGGATAAGGAATCTAGGCTTTTCCTGTATCATTTCTGTCATTTGTACTTTTTGGCTAGTTGACATTAGCCATAAAATATACACAACATAGTTTCTTGATGTGATGAAAGCTAGAGAATTCTGAGCTTTTCCTAAATAATACATTATTTCTCACTGTTTAGACTCGTGTTCCTACGTCACAGTTACAAGCTCAGGGTCAGATCCAAGCCCAAACAACTCAGACAGCTCAAGTGGCTTTGGCAAAACCACCAGTTGTATCTGTCCCAGCAGCTGTTGTATCATCAGCTGGGGTCACAACACTTCCTATGAATGTTGCTGGCATTAGTGTTGCTATTGGACAGCCACAGAAAACAGCAGGTACTTCTGAAAATTCTTCCAATTGTAATTTTTGAAAAGTAGTCACTCTAGTTTTCACTTTATTGCTGACTTTTGCTTTTGTTTTGGGAGTAGTTACCCAAGTTTATAGGCTTTTGAAAAAATATTTTTATTGCTTGTAGTGTATCAGTGAACTTTCAAAACTTTTATTAAGTATAATTATTCATAGTTATCTCATTTGAGAGGCAGTGTACTATAATGGATAGAAAATAGGCCTTGGAGTCATAGTCTTCCATCCTGCCTCTTGACATACTAGCTGTGTGATCCTGGGTAAATCACTTAACCTCTTTATGCCCCAGGCAACTCCTTAAGATTTAAGTTATAGATGAGTTACTGATTAGGTTTCCACATGTCAAGTTCCCTTCACTGATGAAATAAGAGGTCTGAACCAGGACTTTAAAAAATGTTGTACTTGGCCATCAGATAATTGGATGAAAGAGGAATGCAACTTTCAGATTTCAAAAGTCATTAATAAAAGGTAACTAGGGGGCAGCTAGGTGGCTCAGTGGATTGAGAGCCAGGGGCTAAAGATGGGAGGTCCTCGGTTCAAATCTGGCCATAGACACTTCCTAGCTGTGTGACCCTGGGCAAGTCACTTGACCCCTATTGCCTAACCCTTACTGCCTTGGAACCGATACACCATATTGATTCTAAGATGGAAGGTAAGAATTTTAAAAAGAGGTAACTAAAATTATAGGAGCATCTTTTGAGTTTAATTTCCTTGAGGTAGATTTATAAATCTCCGTCAACAAAAATAACCCTTAGCATAGTTGTAGACCATGATGCTCAGGCTTCCTTTTGGGTAGCATTCAGTATGTGACTCAGCAAGTAGAGAAGATGTATTCACCAGTTTGTTCTGAGATTCTTTATCTTAACAAAACGTTTGGTGATTTGTAGGGCAAACTGTGGTTGCACAACCTGTGCATGTCCAGCAGCTTTTGAAGCTCAAGCAACAAGCTGTTCAACAGCAGAAAGCCATCCAGCCCCAGGTGGCTCAAGGTCAATCTCCTGTGCCACAAAAGGTATTTTAATCCCTTGTGCTCATCTAGAGAACACTAATTTTTCTTTCTTTTTTAGCTGGGTTCATCCCTAGGGCTACAACTACATGTCAAAAGTGAGGTGGTTTTGAGTGTCATTCACATGGACTCTCCAGACCTTCTCTCTTCTCCCCACCCCCCCCATTTTAAAAAAATTATTTTTTTTATTCTTTAAAAAAATTCTTTTTAGAAAGCTTTGGCAGTTTTGTAAATCTTTTACTTATAGACCAGACAGTAGACTACATGTAGTCTTTAAAATATCACTTTCCAGATAAATGTTGATGATTTTTTTGTTTTTGTCTACATCAACTTGATAGCTGTCTTCCAACCTGTGAAGGAGCTATGATCTGAGATAGTGGAAAGAGTTGTTTATTTTGATGAAATTAGAGATCTTCAAAGTAAGAAGCAATCTAAAAATGATGTTCCCTTTAATTTTTATAATTGGCTGGTATCTTTGTAGGTGGTAAATTTTTTAAAAATTAGAACTTAATTAGCATTGTTTAGAATTACGTCTTTCTTTCCAGATCACTGCACAACAGATAACAGCCCAAGGCCAACAACAGAAAGTAACCTATGCTACCCAGCCAGCAATTAAAACCCAGTTTCTTACTACACCTATTTCGCAAGCTCAGAAATTAGCAGGGACCCAGCAAGTACAAACTCAGATACAAGTGAGTATCTCTTAGCATGCTTGGTATAGTGGCTGATTTGTATCTTTATTTTTCTGTTAACTGTATGTGATTCTCTATAGTAGTTATTTTGGAGATACGTACAATGTATAAAACTAGGAAGCTTAGAATATATTTCTTTCCAACTTTAGGTTGTAATGAAAGAATCAGCATGTGGTGAGGATTCATATTACAAAGAAATCTTGTAAATTGGACCTTGGTGGTAGAAATTGAGGATGGAGGCAGCTAGGTGGCTCAGTGGATAGAGCTTTAGGCCTAGAGTATGCGAGGTCCTAGTTTCAAATGTGGCCACAGGCTAGCTTTGTGACCCCCAGGCAAGTCACTTAAAACCAGTTGCCTAGCCTTTGCCCTTCTGCCTTGGAATCAATAAATAATTGAGGATAAAGGTAAGGGTTAAAAAAAAAAGGGAATTTAAGTGAAGGAAACAATGCTGGTTAGTAGGTACGATGTTTGTGAATTTCTTGTAATCAGACTTTTTTTATCTTGAAGGTTGCAAAGCTTCCTCAAGTAGTCCAACAGCAGACAGCTGTGGCCAGTATTCAGCAAGTGGCATCTGCTTCTCAGCAGGTAAGATCGCAAAGTAGCTTGATAATATTGAAAATCACATGGCTTTTTTTTTTTTAATGTGTGAATATAGCCTTAGACTTACTTTCAGTCCTTTTTATGAAGTCCAGAATAATCTGTGTTCTGATTCATGGTCATCTTTTTTGGCTCCTTATGAAAAATGGAGTCTTAATTTAAAAAGGGCCCATGTTTTCTGTACTCAAATAGTTTGTGGACCTCAACAGCGTGGGTATTCTCTCCAGGTACGCAGATTGCCACCCATTTGTGCCTGCCCATTCTGTTCACTCAGCGTGCAGATGGCCTTCCTCCATTCCTCTTGATGTGGCCAAGATGCCTGTGGAACATACAGGCTGCCCCTTGATTACCTTTTTCCCCCATCACAGGACTGGCCCAGTTTCTTTCTTACACATACATTTCTTTCATGACATCCTTTCCACCATTTCTCCATCACGCCTTACATGTGCTCTGTTGCAGGCTGCTCGCCCCTGCTGGGGCCCTCCATTGCCTTTGGGGTGAACCTCAACTCCGTGACTGACAGCTGTGCCACAGTATCTATTTAAAAAATGATTTCTGACAAAATTTGTTATATTCCTCTTATAATTAAATCCTAGCACAGACATAGGCAAGCAAAAGCATCTTAAACTTTGTAGAAGTAGACCATGTGTTCATTTCCTGGATGAGGTCTTTTGTCATCTTTTTCTAAAGGACATAAAGTCTTGACAGCATATATTCTTCTGTTTTACTTAGTGTTACAAAATGGCAGTTATGGCCATTCAGACTGTCTGGGGACTAAAAGCAGGAATTTTGTTGTTTCCTCCTTTACATATTGCTGGAAGCCAAAGGCCTCACTTTTAAATGAATCCCTTAACAAAAATTTATTAATCCTCTACTATGTGCAAGACCCTGTACTAGGTTCTAGAGCAAGAAAGTCAAAATCAGAATAGTTCCTGCCCCTAAGGAACTGATATCTTACTAGTAGGAGAAGGGGTGGAGGAAATAGAGAACATGTACAGCTTTAATTTGTCAGTTTTATGGTTTCATAACTGCATACATGGAATGAGCCAGTGTGGCACAGTCAGAGGACACAGGGTTGGAAGTCACTGGACCTCGGGGAGACACTTCCACCCTGTGTAACCTTAGCTAAGTCATTCCCTGCTCTGGGGCTGAGTTTCCTCAGCTGTACCTTGACGGGGTTGGAGTGATGAAGGGAAGCGTAAAGCTCCCTTTCACCTTTACATCTAGGAACTAAGAGTTTTCAAAGAACCTCCTCATTTAGTTCTCTCTCCCAGAGGCCCGAGCCACACCCCTTTTTTTTTGTTTCTGTTGTAGCATATTCATAACATATGTGAGATTTTTCAGTTAGCTTGTCTTTTCTTTTCTCTGGGCTAGGCGTCACCACAGACCGTGACACTCTCTCAAGCAACAACTGCAGGTCAGCAGGTCCAAATGATCCCTGCAGTGACTGCAACAGCTCAGGTGGTTCAGCAGAAACTCCTCCAACAGCAGGTGGTGACAACAGCCTCCACGCAGCTTCAGGCCCCAGGTGTACCCAACCCCGCCCAGGGGCCAGCCAGCTCTGATGGCCAGAGTCAGCAGGCTAAGTTACAAATGAGAATGTCGACTGTCAGGTTAAAGACAGCTAACAAGCCTAGTTGAGCCAAGCATGGGAAAAGCGGGGATATTTGTTTTCTTTGGTCAATCTCCAGCTGCAAAATAGGCACACCCTTACATTTCATGGTCTTAAGGCAGAAAACCACTGTCTTCATAGAGGACATTTTATTTATTTCTGAACCTTGGAAACCTTCTCACCCAAAACACCCGACCTTTGGAAAACTCTTGTCAAAACAAAGTAGTGTAATTATTTTATTAAAGTGTATCCTTCTCTTACAGAAAAGTGATCCTTCCTGAAAGCCTCTCTGTACTGTATTAACTAATGGAAACAGTGACCATGGTGATCAGTACTCTCCTTCTTCATTCATGGCAGTGTTTTCTCCAGAGCACTAGTACTGGGTTTTGATAGCCACTTAGTAGAATTTCTTTGTAGTAATACAATATTTTGCACATTACATTTGTGCTAATTAGTTTGTGCAGTGAGTCATAAAATGGAAAGTCTTTTTAAAACTTAAAAAAAATTCTAGATAAGACTTTAATTCTTTCACCTTATCCAGAAAAGGCAAACCATGGTCCTTTTAGTAGAGGGAACAGCTAGAGTCAGTCACCTGTAATTGAGTTTTCATTCCAAAGAGTAGCCATTGTGTTCTGTGCTTTTCTAAAAGTGATTTGTTTTCGTACTTTTAAAGGAAATGTTTGGTAATGCTATCCATCTAAGCACATTCTAGGTGCATTCCCTGTATTTTATCTATTGGCTTATTTAACATGCATTGGGCTGCTTCAGACTGGTTCAGGGAAATGTTGGGATTCTGATGTCTTGGACTAGTTAGGGCTAAAGTGCCAGAGAAGTGTCATAGGCACCACCTGTTTTATTGCTGTATAATTTATGGTGACCTTAGTCTCAGTGTATGTAGAGTGAGAGCTAGATGGAGAAATGAGAGTAGAAATGGCAAGAAGATCATGATGTCCAAGCTTTGGGGGAACCGAGAAACTTTATATATAAATAAATATATATATGTATGTAGATGGAGCATCTGAGGGTCCAGAAATAGACCAAGTGATTTATGTATTGTAAATGTGTACAAATTTTTAATAACATGGAAAAAATACACTAGTCTTATCAAGCAAATGTTCTGGGCAGTCACTGCATTTTCAATTTCCAGGGTCTCTACTCGAGCAAATCTTGGTTCAGCCTAGTAAAGGTGAGAACCATAAGCATTTACTATTTGTGGAGCTCTATGATATTGGAGAAAAAGGGAAGATTCCTGTTGCAGAGTTTTTTGTTGATGTTGTTTGTTTTAAATAAGGGAAGGCAGTGGATGGAATGTTAAGTGACTATGCTGGTTGATGATGGCATCTTAAATACTTATCTCTTGCCATATTTTTAGTATGCAAAAGGAAAAAGCCTAAATGGACTCCTTTTCCATGGGTATATTTCTAAAGGTATATTTTGTTCATTTATGTCCAGAGAAGAGTAAGAGTATGCTGGTTTTTTGTTTGTTTGTTTGTTTTTCCTTTTTAACAAATGCCAGTATCTTAAGACCTTCAAAATTTAAAATTTTTATCAAAAAAATCCATTTTCCTCTGTAAATGCAGCATTTTTCCTTAAGTTTCCCTCATTTTACATAATTTGTCAAATTAATCTACCTTGCAATTGAAAAAAAAACTAGCATCCTGAAGACTTATTTGGATGTAATCAAACACTTTTCTAGCTCTAAGTTAAATAGGTAGAAAGAGAACAAGGATCATATGTTTAAGGATCATAAAACTGAAGTTGTTTAAAAAAGAATGGAGTACTAACATAATGATACTTTTATGAGATTTCATATTTTGTTAAAACTTTGATTTTCAAGTGAATTGTTCACACAGAAATACCTGAGGTGAAAATGTCACACGTGCATGCTGCTTTTCAGTATGACATTTCAAATATTACAAGTATTCTAAACATGCAGAATTAAAAATTAGCATAGGCATTGCATTCTCCAAGGTTATTTACATTTGCCCATCCTGAAATAGTTTCTTTAGATCTTCAGAGTAAGTCTTTTAAAATGATGATAGAATTTGAATGCATTTATTTTAGAAATGCTCAAGAATTCTCAAAAAGCAATTAACTGTTTAAATAAAAGCCACCCCCTTCCCCCCTTTATCCTTTAGCAGTCTGGGTAGACAACTTAGAGCCAATTACAGAAAAACTTTTAAAGGTTAAAATACTATTGTTTTTATAATTGCTGTATGTAATTCTTGTCCCTGTCACTGCTGGTAAAAAAAAAAAGGAATCTAGTTTCCATTTTCTTGGCAAGGAGAGATTAGTTAAACTTCAGTAATTTTAATAACATCATATTGAATTGACAAGGTTATTGGACTTTGTACCAAGAGTATACATACATAAGAGAATAGCATCAAAGGTTACTCCTGCCCAAAGTAGTATTCCATAGAGTCACTGGAGTACTAACACTCCATTCCCAATGTTCTGACTCATCCAGTTTCTTTAGTGTCAGGTATGAAAGGTCAAGCTGTTTTTAAGAAGATAATGAAGTTTGGTTCAGCAAAGTTGTCTAGGAAGTTTCAGATTGTTACTGTTAGAAAAATTCTTTATTACCATGCAAATCAGGCCTCTCTTATTGTGATATAATGATTCAAGGGTGTATTCAGAAACACAGCAGCAAAATTGTTGTGAGATTTTACTTTGGCCACCATTGAAACCAGTTACCCAGTTATTCTCTAAGAGACATTTGTTTTCATTCAGGTCAGACAGTGTTGTAAAACGTTTGGTGGGGAAGCACATTGCCTGCGTCCAAGTACTGTTCAGATGTTGTGCCTCAAGGGGGAATGGTTTTTCTTTTAATAAATAAAAATGCTGGCTTAAAAACAAACAACACTGTAACCGGATAGCTGTTGTGTTTTAAAACATACAGGAACAAGGTTGAAATTGTAAATACTTTGTAAACATAAACATTTGTACTTGAATAGTAGGATTTTAAAGAGCACTGACATCCTACCAGATAAAAGGTATAATAAAGTGTCCTTTTTTATAAATCTTTGTTTTGTTTTTCCTAGCACAGTATTTTAGTGATAATAAAACACTAAGTCTTCATTATTTGCCTGCAAAATAAGCTGCCTTCTCACATGGTTTAGACAGAAGGTCAGTCTTCTCTTGTTGTCAATTCATACTCCTGGGTCTAGAGGGGAAGAACTAGAGATTTTTTTCTGTAAACGCTCTTGGTGACAAGGAGAGAAGTATGTCAGTGTGTCAGGCAGCACTTTGGTTTAGAAAGCTGAGTCTTGTGTGCTTGGTGCAGTCCTGAATTGGGGAATGGGAGGTACGGGTCTATTTTCAGCAGTACTGATTCATTTAATTTGTGACCTCGTGGCAAATCACCTCCTCAGCTTTCTCATCTCATCATGGGGCTAGTGTATGTTTATACAAAGCCTAGTACCATCATCACCATTGCCATCATCATCATCATCATCGTCATCATCATCATCACCACCACCACCATCACCAAAACAGACATTTGCACTTTGGCATACATTGTCACATATGAGCCTCCCAGTAGCCCTAGGCAAATAGGTTTTAATTAAATTCAGCAAGCATTTAATAAGTTAACTAGGCGCAGCTGGGTAGCTCAGTGGATTGAGAGCCAGGCCTAGAGATGGGAGGTCCTAGGTTCAAATTTGACCTCAGACACTTCCCAGCTGTGTGACCCTGGGCAAGTCACTTGACCCCCATTGCCTAGCCCTTACCACTCTTCTGCCTTGGAACCAATACACAGTATTGATTCCAAGATGGAAGGTAAGAGTTTAAAAAGAAAAAATAAGTTAACTAGTATAGGTAGGGCATTGGCCCTGAGGCTATAGGAGGCCAAATAAAAAGGCTGGCCCCCCAGGAGCTTACATTCTTCTGAGGTGGGGGGAGGAGAAGGGAGACTATAAAATCAGATCAGAGGATCATAGAACTGGAAGGGACCTTGGTGGTCATCTAGTGAACTACTCATTTTACCGATGGGGAAATAGAGGCAACATTGACACAAATGCTTGAGTGCAGGATAGAGAGGGAGCCAGGAGCATCTGGCAGGAAGTTAGGGATTTTCAGAAATGAGGTGAGGAGGGAGGGAGGGAGTACATTCTAGGAGGGCAGGGCATCCATGGCCAAGCCCAGTATCCTGTGCAAAGGTTGGGAGGGAAGGGGAGAGGAGAATGCTCAAGACCCCAGTTCTGTCCGGGATTTGCAGGAAGGGGAAGTGCATGAAAGTGTGCTGTGGGGAATGTGTGGAAGATAACCCAGAACCAGGCTGTCAAGGGCTGAGTTTTGATTCTAGAGACAAAAGGGGTCTTCCTTTCATGTTTTATTAATGCCTTTTGTTGTTACATTCTTCATTCCATAACATCACTCTCAAATGGGTCCATTCTGTTTATCCCACACGACCCTGATCTAGGCCGGGCAGATCCTGGCCACTATGTGCAGGGATGGAACTCCCATCCGTGGACCTGCTGTCTGGGGCCTGGAGCTCTTGCCTCTTGCTTTCTCTGAAGCCCCCGCCAAAACCCTGCCTCCTCCGAGAAGCCCCTCCCCGACCCTGCTAAATTCCAGTGCCTTCCCTCTGCTGGTGGTCTTCAGTAGATCCCATACCTAGCTTGTTTGTACAGTTGTTGGCTCGCTGTTTCTTCTATTAGACTGTGAGCTCCTTGAGGGCAGGGACAGCTTTGTAGCTTTCTATTTCTGATTATATACCTGGCAGTGCTTGGTGCATGGTGGGTGCTTAATAAATGTTTGTTGATTCAATGTATGAGTGACTAGGAGGCTCTGAAATAACCTACAGGCAGTATTCCCATTTTGCAGATGAGTCTGGCTGGCCCACCGAGGTCAGCCCCTGCCCCCCGGAGCCTCCCGGGCTCTGCTCTGGCGCACCTCCTCGAAGGTGGGCTGGACGGAGGCTCCCAAGCTCCGGGAGGCGGTGAACCTTCGCATGTGGTCGGAACCCAGGCAAGCCCTCCACTTCTTCCCTTCCCCGCCTCCATCTGACGCATGCGCCGTGGGATCTCTCTCGGTCGGGGCGAGCCTCGCCGCGGTCGGCCCGGGAGTTCGCTGCGCCTGCGCGGGGAGCTCCCGGTTCGGGCGCCCATACCGCCGGCCCGCCGCGGGACAGCCGCCGCCCCGCCTCGCGTCCCGCCCGCCGGGCCGGGGCCTCACAGCGTGGCGCGTGCGCAGAGGTGCCGCACGGCTGTGGACTGGGGTGGGGGGTGGGGTGGGGTGGCAGGGCTGTCATTGTGTTAGTAGCGAGGCGGAGGCGGAGGAGGAGGAGGAGGCGGCACCGCCGCCGCGCCCATGGATCGTCCGTCACGCCGCGGGTGAGTGGAGGGCGGCCTGACCCGCTGACCGCTGGCTGGGGGCAGTGGCTGAGCGAGTTCTCTCCCCCGAGGTTTTCCCTCTGCTTCCTAGGCTGCCAGAGGGCCGGCTCAGGCTGCAAGGCAGAACCCAGGGGGTCGTGCCCCCCCACCCATCCCCGGACTGTGACATCCCCCTCCCCCTTCCCCCTTATCCCCCATGACCTCGTCTAACCTGCTTCGGCCGGGGTGGGGGTGACCCCCCCTCCCCGGGGGAGGCCAGCTCAGTAGCCCAGGGCTGGGGTGGGGATGGGGACGGGCCGGCTGGGGGGGGCGGGGCTGCAGGTCTCCCAGGCCTGAACCCCCGGGAAGCAACAGGAAAGGATCAGAGTGCCCGGCCACCCTGGTAGGGAGGCTCTGATGTCATCCCACTTTGTGGATAAGCAGACTGAAGCAGACATCTAGGGACTTCCACAGCTAGCAGGATGTGAACTGGAGCCCTTCACACTTCCACACTCCTGCACTGCCCACTGTGCTACCTCTGGAGAGGGACTGATGGCAGAAACAGTGAAGGAGGGTACAGGTGATGGACTGACTGCCACCAGGATTACCAGGGACTGATGATGGAGTGACTTGGGGTCAGTGCCAGGTGACAGACCATCAACCTCAACTTTTTATGCAGCACTTTAAGGTTTCCTTAACATTTATATGAACTCATTGGCTCATTGGGGGAGTGGTGGAGATGCTGTTGAGATGACTTAAGGGATGGCAATGAAGACCTGGGCTCAGGCAATGAATGTGATGGATGAATTGTGGCCAGTGACATAAAGAACAGACTGACAGAGGGCCTGACCCCATGAAAGAGCTAGGGACTGACCTCTATCAAAGGACCCCGTGACAGACTGACAGGTGCATTGATGAGCTGAGGGGCTCAGCAGCAAGGCTGTGGTCAGAGATCATTGGAAATTGACTGACAGTGACAGAATCATGGTGCCATGAGTTGGGCTGATTCCAGTGTCCATGGATTGATGGACATGGCTGTATACTGATGTGTACAGGCAGAGTGACTGTCAGACTGTGAAGGACCCAGGGTCAGGATGATAGGGACACACTCATTCTTATGGTAGACTTGGGACTTTAGGTCTTGGTGATAGACTGTTTGGGACTCCCTCATTGTTACCATGATAGATACAGGCCTTGTTAGGGCTTGGTGATAGACTGATAAGATTATGGTTATGAAAGATAAGACTTTAGGACTTGGTGATAGATTGATATACTCATTGTTATCATGATAGAAATAGGACAATGGGACATAGTGATAGACTGTGATTAGCAGATTACCATCAGAGAGAGTCAGGCTGGTGGACCAGCAGACATGGGGTTAGCCATGGGATGACTGGCAGTGATGGACACAGGGACAGACTGACTCTATAGAAATAGACCTAGTGAAGAAATGGCAATAACAGCTAAATGGACAGAATAACTGGTTGATAGTTGCCATGTGTGACAGACTGATTAGCTGGTGGACCCTATTCTTGTCCCTTCTGCCCAGAACTGTCATTACATCCTCTCCCCTCAGGCCTATCATCTCCATTCCCTATCCCTTTGTTCAAATCTGTCATCTTATTCTCATTCTTTCTCACCAGAGCTTTCATGCCATTCCTAGGCCCCTCTGACCAAGAGCTGTAACTATAGTATGGTCCTTTCTGACTAGAATTGCCACTTTTGGCCCTATACCCTCTGACCAGAGTGGTCATCTCATTTCCTTAGCTTCAGAGCTGTCTGTCAACCTCTCTGTTCCCAGGAAGTAACCCACCTTTAGTCACTCTCGAGTCCCATCTGTCTCAGCTTTTCTCTTCCAGCTAATCCCTTTCCCCCTAAGCCATATATTCTCATCTCTCATTTTAGGACCTATCAAATCCCTGCCCCTAAATCCCCTTAACTCCGACTTACTCTTATCCCTCTCAGCTCTCCAAGGTATGTTACCTGATGTACTGCTTCTGGGTCTATTCCGGTCACCCTCAGTGGAAGATTCCTTTGTTGTTTTTAGGGAACATGGAAGCAGTACCCTCTTAGCTCACTTTATTTAGCTGAGGTACAGGGAAGACTATATGCCTTTTAAAGGAACTCCAGAGGCTTTCTTCAGGTCATAAGTAGACTGAGCATTATTGCTTCTTCCTGTGTCCAGACAAACAGGAACAGACTGAGGAGCTCATGTAATCTGTATCACAAAAAACTTCTCTAGAAATGTCTATCAATGGTAGAGCAATTGAAGTTTATGGGACATCTTTCCCTTACTTTAGTGACAGAGACTGGACCAGTGATTAGGAAACTCCTAGATGAGGAGTAGTACATGTCAGCATTTCTGAGTCACCTAGAGCACTGGGAAATGCAGTGCCTGACTCTCAGGGTCCCATAACCAGTATGTGTCAGAGGCAGGGCTGGAAACTTGAGTTCTTCCTAGCTTCAAAATCAATTCTGTCTATGTAGTGCCAGCTTCCTCTGACACTTCATCTCCCTTACTTTAAGGCATGTAATTTGAGAACTCAAGTGTTTAAAAAAAACCAAACCACTGATGATTTCTGATATCATCCAAGAAATGGGTAACTATTTTTTATGAATAGATTGGCTCAATTATAATTCACAGGGATTCAAGATTTAGAGCTGGAATGGACCTTTAAGCCTCTGGAACCTAAGCCCCTTATTTCACAAAGGCCCAGAGAGGTTAAGTTACTTGCCTATCCCACAGGGTGAGTGTCACTTGTCTAAGCAGAGGCCAAATTTGAATCAAGGTCTCACTGACTTCAAGTTGGGCATTCTATTCTCTATAACAGGGTGCTTCTTGTTAAATGGTTTGCATAAGATTGAGTAAGGGTATGTTGGGGCAGTTTATATTACCTATTACATAAACTGCCAATCTCAGCTCGTAAGTCTTCAAAAAGCCTCCAACAAAGTTTTTAAGATTTCCTGCAGCATACAAAATATCAAATACCACCTGAGATCTTATTATATATCCATGTTTATAATTTTCACCCAAGTTGTGAGGTGTTTTGCTTGTTTTTTTCACACAATTTTAAACTTTATTTTCATATCAGAATAATCATAACAAGTATTTAAAGTTTTCTAGTCTTTAAAATATGTAGCAGAAACAAAGATAGTGAGACTTTAGACATTTTACCAGGGAAGAATTCAAAGAAGAAAACGATGTTCCCTGTTATTAGAAGCTATACCTTTTTTTTTTGATAGTCCTAGATCACTGAGCTTTTTTTGCTTTCTCATCATATTGGGTCTCATGTTGATTTTGTGATCCACTTAAGTTTCTAGATCTTTTTCTTAAGGGAAAAAAAAGATAAAAAACCCTTACCTTCTGTTTTAGTATCAATTCTAAAACAGAACATCATCAAGGGCTTGGCATTTGGGATTAAGTGACTTGCCCAGTGTCACACAGCTAGGAATCTGAGATCAAATTTGAACCCAGTTCCTCCCTACTCTAGGCTGTAGTGCTCTATTCACCTAGCTACCCCTCCTAGATCTTTTTTAAACAAACTGCTTTCTAACTCCACCTTCTCCATTTTGTACTAGTGAACTTGATTTCTTGGACTCAAATGTAAGACTGCATTTGCCCTGTTGAATGCCATCATATTGGATTTTGTCCAGGGTTTTGGCCTCTTCAGATTCCTGACTTTGCCATCCTGTGTGTTAGTTACCCTTCCTAGTTTTATGTCATCTACATATTTTATAAGGATGCTGCTTCTTCCTTTCTTCAAGTCTTTGGTAAAAATGTTCACCACCACAAGCCCAAGCACAGTTTCCATGGGGATACTACACTGGAGACCTTCTTCCAAGTTGACATGGAACCATCAACTACCAGTCTCAACTCATATTTATGTCTTCAAAAAGCCTCAAATAGTTAAAGTTTTTAAGATTTCCTGCACCATCATCCAGTCAATCAAGAAATATTTATGAAGCAATGCCAATCATTGTCCAAGGTGCTGGAGGTAAAAGGACCTCCCCCCCCCAAAAAAAAAGGACAAAACACATTCTGCTTTTCAGGAGAATTCTATTGGGGAAAATGTAATGAATCCATCCAAGTAAACAAAGTATTTACTAAGTGACTACAAAGTAACTTGGGGGGTGGTGGTGGTGGTGGTAGTGATTATTTTACCAGCGGGGTGGTCAGGAAAAGCTTTAGGAAGCACCGTTTTCACTGAATTTTGAAGGAAACTAGGGATTATAAGAGTTGGAGATGCGGAGGCAAGGAACAGACTCAAGATATGGAATATGGTGTACAAGGAATCATTAAGAACTCCTCTTTGAGTCTGACCATTCAGCTAGTTCCAAATGCATATGAGTATAGTCGGTCATCCAACTCACATCCCTACCACCACACTCCCCACCCACCTCCCTGCAAGACTAGCACAAAGGACTTTATCAAATAGGTAAATTCTTCCTGTAGCATTATGCTCATCCACCAATTTGGAAACCCTGTCAAAAAGGCAAATAAGATTAATCTGGCATGACCTAGCCTTGATTCTTCTTTCACATGATAGCCTTTTAAAATACTGAAGACAGTTATCATATTCTTTTCTAAATATCCCTTTGTTCTCTGGTTTTAAAGAGTTGTATTTGTCCCTCTCAGATAATGTAATATGTATGTTGTAATGAGATTCTATGCTTTGGATTAAAGAGGAGATCTCATTGTATGGTAACAGCTCAACTCTCCAGGGTTACAGGGCCACCACTGGGATCAGTTCATTAACACACAAAAAATTTTTTATTTTCCCTTTCACATTCTTTCCCTCACTGCCTTTCCTCCACCTATTGAAAAAAAGCAAGAAATATGATACTCATTATACATATACAGTCACACAAAACATTTATGAATTAGCCATGTTCTGAATAAAAAAAGCAAAGAAAAATAAAAAAATGCTTCAATTTGCACTGTGAGTACATCACTTCTTTTTATGGAAATGGATAGCATTTAATATGAATCCTTTGGAGTTATGGTAAATCATTGTATTGATCAGAGTTACTAAGTTTTTCACAGTTGATTATCCTTATAAGATTGTTATTGTATAGATTGTTCTTCTGGTTTTGCTCACTTCATATTATATCAGTTCATATAAGTCTTCCCAGGTTTTTCTGAAATCATCACCGTCATCATTTCTTATAATAGTATTCTATCGCAATCATATTACCATAACTTGTCCAGTTATTCCCCAATTGAGGCATCCCCTAGATTCTAATTCTTTGCAACCATAAAAAGCTGATGTAAATATTTTTATACATATGGATCCTTTTCCTTTTTCTTTGATCTCTTTGTATCCCACTTCATTCAATCAGTCTTCATGTGGCATGGTTTCCAGTTCCTTCAGCATCCTGGCTGCCACTCCATCCTGACATATTCTAGTTTGACAACAGTTGCTAAAGTGAAATGTACTCCAAAGTATACAGCAAAGTGATTCAGTCCCTCATTCTAAACTCAATGTTTTCAATACTGCCCAAGATTGTACTTAAGTTTTTGACTGCCATGGCTCACCATTCATTCATATTGAGCTTGTAAAACATTCAGATCTTTTTTTTTTAATTATAAAAACCATTTTCTAGCTAGTGTTTTCTTCCATGGTTCTCTCTATAGTCATTTTAAGCGGGGTTGGGGGGGGTGGGCAACACTCCCCCAAACTATTAATTATGATAAAATTATGGAGGTTATGGTGATATGATGACCACATGCCTTTTCATTGCTGAACTAGGCTTTGCACTTCCCTTGATTCATATGTTGTAAGGACTTTGAATGTGTCTTCTACTTATGATATTGAACATACTTTTTTTTTTTTAAACCCATACCTTCAGTCTTAGAATCAATACTGTGTATGGGTTCTAAGGCAGAAGAGCAGTAGGGGTTGTCCAGGGTCACATTTCTAGGAAGTGTCAACTAGGAAATTGAACCCCAGACCTCCTATCTCTAGGTCTGGCTCTTAATCCACTGAGCCACCTGGGTGTCCCCTAGACATACTTTTAACTGAGGCCATTAGTGCCCCTCAGAGTTTTTTTTAATTGTCCTCTCTTTCCTTGGTTCATTCTCTCTGGCTTTATTTTTGGCAGTTCCCTAAGTGTTTGCGAAAATGGGACTATGCACTTTGAGGGACAATGGGGAGGGGGTTCCCAAGGACAGAGTAGAACTTAATTCAGGCTTTAGAAAGCAAAGTTTTAATTTTTTTTCTAAATTTATTATGTCTACTTTTCCCAGTTTTGCTATTTAATTTGAGGTCAAACAGCACAAGTCTAATCCTTCCTTTTGATAATAGGATCCTAGATCTAGAGCTGGAAGTGATCTCCAAAGCCATTTGTATTCCAGCATCTGCATTTTATAGAGGAGAAGACTGAGGTCTAGGAGACAAACTGATTTGCTCAAAGTAGTAAGTGTCAAAGGCAAGATTTGAGCCCGGGTCCTCTGATTTTAGATCTATTTTTTTCCCACTTTATCACACCGCTTCCCTTAATACTTTTATCATGTTGAAAGGAAGTTTTTAAAAATTAATAAAAATCTTATACTTGAAACTTAACCTTATGCCTCAGTAAAAGTTGTTTTTGTTTTTAATTTACCTAATGTATGGAGCCGCATGCCTTAGAGTCTTTTGACACCTTCTTTTGGCATGGGAATGGTATGGAAAGTGGAACTTATAGAAGATCTAGCAGGTCTTCCCAAACCAGAAGCTTCAGGGATAAGTCCTATCATGGACTTATTGCATCTATTGTCTAAAATTAATCTAAGTTCTCAAAAGTTTGTCATCAGATTGGCACCATCAGGATGATGAATATTTTTGGTTCCCAGTAACCTTTTAAAACTGGGATTTCAAATTGTAGAAGGATTATTGATGGACATTAGTCAAGGAAATACATACCACCAATGAGATGACCAGTTCTTGAAATCAAAAAGAATGGGGCCGTAGTTGGTGATTAGAAGTGATTAGAAGGCCCTGATTCTTCCTGTTTGATATTTGAAATTTTGTTTCCAAAAGTCTGATTCCATCATTTTTAGTTTTATCAGTTCAGTTTTTGCAGTTATATTGAGTATATATGTTTGCTTGTGTATGTGTGTGTGTAACACACACAAAAATACATATATGAAAAACACTGCCTAGATTCTAGGGGGCTATGAGACCATCATCCCTTGCCTCAAGGAGTTTATAATCTATATGGGTAAGTAAAGCATACACTGACAACTGACAAATACAAGGAAATTTATGCTGTGTGCAAATGAGTGGTTTATATAATAAGTGATATAGGTGTTCAGAGGAAGGAGACACCAGTTTGGGCCAAGTAGTCAGGTAAGGAGCAGGGGAATTGAGCTGGGCTTTGAAAGACAGAGAGAAGAGAGTCCAATCAAGCAAATAGTCAGCCAGCATTAAGTATTTACTATGTACCAGAGACTGTGCCAAGCACTGGGGTCACAAAGAGAAAAGCCACATAGCTCCTGCCCTTGAGGAACTTACATTCTAATGGGGAGTCCATATAAACACATTTGGTGCATGCATATAAGATGTAGACTAACAATTGAGGGGACCAAGAAAAGCTTCATGCTGAAAGTGGCCTTTCAGCTGAATCTTGAAGGAAGCCAGGGATTCCAGGAGGCAGAATTGAGGAAAAACAAGATGAGGGGTTGGGGAGAAGGCAGACAATAGCACGAACAAAAGCACCAAGGCTATCATGGACATTATGTTGTATGTATATACTCCAGTGGCTCTCTGGTTTCAGGAGTCCCCTCCAGTGATGGAGATCTCAGCTCATCCTGTGTGTCTCTTGGCTGTGTCCTCCTGAAAGTCCAACAGAGGAGGCCCATGCATTGTCACATCTGAATAAAATCTATACTTTGTCACCTTCAGGACTGCCATATCCAAAAATCCTGTCACCTCAAGCGAGCTAGGATATTTTATCATCTATCCTCTAGAATTAAGATTAGTCTTTGCAAGTATAGTGAGGCTGTCATCCACATGTAGCATGGGGTGTCATTGGTGCAGATATGCAATAATAAATGCCTCTAGTCTTTTCTCCTCCCATTGTTCTCTGAGGAGACTTTAATTCCTGCTAGGAGGGGGAACAGCAGATGGGGGTCAGAAGCTAACTCTTATGTTCTCCTCAGAGAGAGGAGGTCCTAAACTCGACTTAAAGCTATCTGCTTCTTTAAATATTATTAGTTGAGAGGATGCAGTTTTTAGCTTCTAATTAAACATCTGATCATTAATCCTTAATGGGGAACAGAAGACCCCAAACTTTATATTCAAGGTTTTACTCCTCTCTCACCATATGTCAGTTCTATAATGAACACACATAGCAAATAGCAAGGAAGCTCATTTATTAAAGTTGATGGCAAAACAGAAATCAGAAAAAGTAGGAAATTGAGAATACATACCAGACATCACAGATTGAAGGAACTCTTGGAAATGAAGTAACTCTGCTCTGGTCAAGAGAAAAAGAGTCCCAGATCTCATCCAAAGGAAAATTCCCTTAAGTTTAGTGTAGCAAGCTGGGAGTGAAGTTATGATCAAATTTCTTATACATGTAGGCTTCTTCCCAGAGTCTTTTTTCCCCCCTTCAGTAACCTCAAGTGCATTGGTGTTATCTATCTTCTCTCTCAAGGCTGGAAGACAGAAGAGTCCCAAGGAGATGGAAGAGACTGGATCCCCCATCTCTCACCAACTCTGTCTCCCATCAACCCCTACCAATGAAGAAAGTCTCATTCAAATGGGTTTTGGGACTCAGGTTACACCTGTAATCTGAGATGTCATTTAACCTGAGTTCAGATACTTTAGACTCCCCCCCCCCCTTTCATTTACTGTAATCATATATATTCTTTTGGATGTAGAAGACCCTTTTGTAGGATCACAGATTTAGAGCTGGAAGAGATCTCGGGTGAACAAAATCTAGTCTAGTCTCCTCATTTTACAGAAGAGGAAAACTAGTAGCCTCTCTCACCTCCATCCAGTTAGTTGTCAGATCTTATCTCTGTTCCCAGCATCCTTCATACCCCTTCTCTTCTCTTTCCTGATACCCTAGTGCAAGACCCTCTTCACTCCTATTCTGAACAATAGCCTCCTTATTATATTTCCTTGCCTTCAATCTCTTCCCTCCCCACAAATCATTTTTTGCACTTCTAAAAAGTCTTCCTAAGGAGTAGGTTTGACTATGTCACATTTCTGCTAAAAAAACTTCATTTATTATTTATTTCCCCTAGAACAAAATGTAAAATTCTCTGCCTGGCATATCTAGTGCTCTCCAAAATCTGGCTCTGACCTACCTTTTCAGGGTTTTTTTAATTTGCTTTCACACATTTTCTATTCCAGTTAGACTGGACTAGGAGCTATTTCTTGTATTCCTTGTGCCATCTTACACCCCTGTCTATTTAAACTGATCATCCTCCATACCCAGGATGATTTAATCCCTCCTTCTCTCTGCCATTCAAACTCTTCTTGTGAGGCTCAGCTCAGCTACTACTTCTGTCATTAAATTTAACCTGAACCTTCTAGCTAAAAGCATTTGTTTTAGGTTTCTCTTTTTTTTGCAGTTATTCCTACCTATTTTGAAACTGTACTTAATGATCTATAAATCCTGTCCCCCTAGTAGAATATGAATTCCTTGGAGGGTGTAGATACTGTGTCATTTTTTTTGTTTTTGTGTCCCTAGTTCTTGCTCATAATAGATACTTAATAGATATTTGTTGAATTTATGTGACTTGCAGACCAGAACCATATAGATAATAAATGAATTTAGCACTTAAACCCATGTCCTTTTCCTTACCCCACAACTACATCTCCTATTTTCATCTCATACTGTGCACTATTCACCTTTCCATCTTACTGTCTACTAGTTAGTCCTTAAGTATATGGACAAGGAGATGATAGTTTCCCCTGTACCTTGCCCTCGTCAGAACTCGTTCCAAATATTCAGTTCTATGTACTACACTTTGAGGAGAACATTGATAAGCTAGAGAGTATCTACAGGAGGGCAACCAGAATGGGAAAATCCATGTCATTGATTCCATGTCATAGGGATTGATTGAAGAAGATATTTAATCTGTATAAGAGTCCAATCAGGGGGAACCTGATAGCTGTGTTGGAGTACTTGAAGGGTTTTCCCACAAAATGATTAGACATGCTCTTTTTGTGTAGAAGTTCCAAAGAGGTAAATTTAATTGACCCGGAGTGGAATGGACCACCTTGAAATATTTTTTCATTTAATAATAATGTTTCCCCTTCTTGTAGGCCTTCAAACTGAGACTGGATTACCATTTGTCATGTATATTCCAGTAGGGTGCCTTTTATGTAAAGGTTGGACTAGATGGCCACTGAAGTTCCTTCCAATTCCCAGATTCTGTGATTCCTACATAAAGCCTTTCCTGATCCCCTTGCCACCCCTTCCTACCCTTAGTTAACTTGTATTTATTTGGTATACTTTCTATTTTTAAATTGAGAGGCAATGTGACATTATAGATTGAGAGCTGCCCTCGAAGTGAAGGTTCAAGGCTTACCTCTGATACATGCTGGCTCTGTGATCCTGAACAAATCATTTGACCTCTTAATTCTGTAGGCAGTTTTCTTAGGCTATAAGTTACAGATGTAACTCAGTCACTATTAAGCTTGTGTCTAGAAGACAGATTAAAAAAAATGACCCAACTTCTTATAGTTCTGCCCTTGGAAGTAGATGGTATGAAATAGTGCATGATGATGTCCCCAGTTAGAGAGTAAGAACTGTCCTCCAGCAGTGAGCTCCAGCCCCGAACTGCCCCAAACTCTCAGACCTGGGACACAGGGGCATCAGGAAATGCAAGGACAGGTGATTATGAAAAAAGGATCAAGTCTATCAAATTCAGTCTTTAACAGAGTTAAAATAAAAGCATACAGTTAGAAATAGGTATTAGTTGTATCCCAGTGAAGTTAGGCAGAGGTAGAATAAAGGATTTTGCTCTCAGTGCTTCAACCACCCAATGAACTCTCACAATAAAAAACAAACAAACATCATCATTTATGTCTCTCATGATCCCCTGCATAGGCTGGGGTTGGTAGAAGGGGGCTGAAGATGTTGCTGCTACCACACACTCATTACTGTTTTTTGTATGGGTGGTTAGGGGTTCAGGACAACCATCACCTACCTCTTCTCTCCTCATCTTCTCAATTCTCTTTCTCTAGAGAGATCATCAAAAGATCTCCTATACTGGGTGAAACCCTTGCCCTGATCTTGTGCTAGTTTCTTCTCTTTGCAATCAGGGAGAACATATGACTCCCTGAATCTATTATGTTTGGTCTCAGGGTTTGAAATTTTGAGGTCCCTTTTAAAATCAGATGTGACGAGGTCAGCATCTCTACCTTACACAACTCTGCACCAAACACTCATCAGCCTATAACAGAGTTAAGGTTATTAACCAACAGCTACAGAAGTCACCTTAGAGCACCTTGTCCAGCAAAGAAACAGCAACGACACACGTGACACATGGCACAGGGCAGGGGATCACTTGGCAGGTTGCTTTAGTGACTATAGGCCAAAATGTAGGCTATAGCAGATGCACAGTTCACAGAGTATAGTGCATGTCCAGGAAAGAGGAGCAAACAGAGATGGAAATCATCGCAGTTCTAGATCTACTAAACCATATCAAAAGCCAAGCAGCAAAATTAAGCAAGGTTTACAAACTACAAAACAGGCACAATACTAATATAAAAAAAAATACAACCTGAAGCCATAATAACCAGAAGTATACTTGAATAAAACATGCCTCTGTGAATATTCAGGGCACACATCACATGGGTCAGCACCGTCATTGATTCAATCATTTCTTCAGTTTCCCCTGGGACAGTATGTGTTAGTCTGGTCACTGGGTAGACAGCCCTAACCCTTCTGTGACCTGCTGACCTATCTGTATTTCCCCTTGTACTATTGGATGGTAAAGGCTGATCATCCTCATTAGAAACACAGTCTCATCCACTGAAATCTGACCTCGTTGGGAGCACAGGCTAGTTAGTCTCTTTACTGTGTTCAGAAGAGATTCTCTGACCCTAAGGAGGCTCTAGGGCAGCAGTACTGGACTGGATTCAGTCATCTTGGAGTGTTTCTCAGCCTCAATCTGATCATATAAGAGTCAGTCCACAAACATTGTGTCTACCTACTATGTGCTAGGTGCAGTGTTAAGTGCTGGGGATACAAAGAAAAATACCTCTTGTCCTCAAGAAGTTTACAATCTAAACCAATAAACCAAAGAACGCTATGTGGGGGAGGGAAGGTCCTTATCCCATCATGCTGGGGAAATCTAGAGGAGAGCAGCCAGGAGGGAAATAAAGAGATAGCTAGCTCTGGAGAAGTTTTCATTCTCCAATCAGAGAGAGGGAGGGATCCTGGGACAGAGGGACCTGATCCATGAGTTTTAGGGCTGCTATGATCTTGTAGAAAGAAGAGCTTACTGGGGTATGATGGAGAAGCTGGGTAGGAAATGAAGACACTCATTAACTCACCAATTAATAATAAATGATCCTGACTGGGCCTCCATGAGTCTCAGGGGCTACTTTGTCAACATGCAAGTTGCTTAGTCTCTCTATAACTAAATATGGAGTTGCTTTCTATCAGTCTGCTAACCTGTATGTCCTGCAGAATGGCAAGATTTCTTAACAGGACTCTTGTCATCATGTCAAAGGATCTGACAATCAATGTAAACATCATATCACCATTTATTTATTTTGGTATTCTGGGATGAAGATGTAGCTATGGTAAACTTCATCTTGTGGATTTTCCCCTGTGCATATCCTACATCCTATATCCCACTCATTCCATTATTTCTCACCAGAAAGACTGGTCATGAGCATTTGTGTTCTCCCTCCACCCCAATATAAGTCAACAGATAATCATGGCACTTACCAAAATGTCAATGTGGGATATAAAGCCAGTGGTATCATCCTTGGAAGAGTTGTACACATGCAAAAGAAAAGTCACAGGCTGATACCACTGGGATTTTTATTCTGATTTCAACATTCTTAATATGTTCATCAGAGAGCTGCTGAGATATTTAGCTTGCAGGCCCCCTTAGGAGTAATCTCCTCAAGGTTTGTCCTAGCCAAAGCTAACATCTCTTTGAACATTTTACATTTCTGTTCTCTATTTGGTCCCACCAGAGACAGGAGGCCCATTCATTGAGAAATACCTCTCATAATACTTTAGCAACTATGGAGGCTTTCTGGTTCCTGTTGGATATGTTTGATCATACATAGTGAGGTAGTCTGTCATCATCAACATATAACTCATGTTCTTGACAGCTTCTTCCGGAAATAGGAACTAAATGCAGATAAATTCCCCAGGTTTGCTGGTACTTGTGTTCTCCAAGTAACCAGCATGAGTTGGCAGTACTTTTCTTTGCACACAAGGCACAAGGCTCAAACTCCTTTCTGATATTTGTGACCGTCCCAGACCAGTAAAATAGGTTTCTCACTAGCATGAGGCCCTTTGCTTAATCCATATAGCCAAAATCATAATGTAGAACTTTTATGGCTGTAGAGTAGTTTGTCTTGGGCAGCAACGACTACTTCTGGGTATCATATGTGTGATCTGTTAGAGCACAGTATGGTCATCCATTGCCCAGCGCCAACTTCTGCCAATGCCTCCATAGTAAAGGTGCTTTCAGAAGCCTAGCACTTCTCTTTTTAGCAGTGCTTTGTCATTTGTCTCCTCTCCTCCCTGTCATCCAGAGACGATTGTTCGTTGAAGTGAGATTCTCATATGCTGCTTCCATGTTTGGTGGAAGTCCCAAACTCAGCTGTTCCACCATAGCTTCTCCTTTTTGATGTGTCACCACAGCTTTGATGTCCTGTGCTGGCCTACCCAATGCATCTGCATTCTACATATTCTTTCTTGGTCAGCAGTGAATGCTAAGTTCATAGGTAACTAGTGCCATTCAGCTCTGGAAACTGGCATCCATCCATCTTAGCACTGGGCAGACTATAAGTCGGTGGATTGCCTTCTGTACATACTTTGAACTTTGCTCTCCTTACATAGTCTTTAAATTTCTTTGTGATAGCCCACTTCAAAGCTAGAAATTGTAGCTTGTGGATAGGGTGAGAGGTCTCACTGTCATTCAAACCTATGCAAAAAATGCAGCTAATTTGATGTGATCATCACTTGGTTCCACAGAACTATCCCCTAGTCTTCTAAGCTGGCATCTGTCTGCAAGATAGAGAGCTTACTCATTCATCACGGGCAAACACTGGCTTATGTGTCCAACAGCCAGCCAAGTCTCCAAAAGGTTCTTCACATCTCTGTCCAAAGGTCCTCATAGGGATCGGTTGGTTTCAAAACAACTTGGTGTCTCTTGTCTTCCTGCATCTGTGCCTTATAAAATCACAAGGCCAGTGAGTGGTTTAGTGAGAGCAGCATGGCTTTGTAAACAAATTTTTGATAGTCATTTCCAAATCAAAGGAAAGCTCTCAGATCTTGAAAGTTCTTTGGCCATGTCCAAGTGTGGAGCACTTCTATCTGTTCTGGGTCAGTTTTCTTTCTTTCTTTCTTTTTTAAACCCTCACCTTCCATCTTGGAATCAATACTGTGTATTGGTTCCAAGGCAGAAGATTGGTAAGGGCTAGGCAATGGGGGTTAAGTGACTTGCCCAAGGTCACACAGCTGGGAAGTGTCTGAGGCCAGGACCTCCCTTCTCTAGGTCTGGCTCTCAATCCACCGAGCCACCTAGTTATCTCCCTCTGGGCCAGTTTTCATACTATATTGGGATATCCTGTGATCCACATACTTGATAGAAGCTCTAAAAAACCGCCACTTGTCAACTGAAAGCTTCATGCTATTTCTCTCTAGCTGATTCAGCCCTTTCACCAGTTTTTCCTTATGATCTTCCAGGATCTTCCCAAAGATAATATCATCAAGGCACACCCACATTGAAAGCAATTCATGTCACCAACTACTTTATCATTCTTTTGGAAGGTGGCAAGATCCCCACAGATACCTTGAGACATACATTTGAGTTGCTAAAATCCAGCTGGACAGATGGTAGCCATCTTTTTATTTCTTCTTCTGCCATCAGAATCTGGTAATAGCCACTACACTAATCCACTCCAGAAAACCAATGACTGCCACCAAATAGTCAAGGACATTTTGAATTCTTGGTATGATATCCATTTTGGTTTTCTTACTCAGAATCTGGTAGTCTACACAACATATATATTTCCATTGTTCCTTAGTATTACCACTATGGGCTCTGTATACATAAGGGCCTGTTGTATTCTGTGATGATACCATTTCACTAGCAGTTATCTTAAATGTTTTCTCGAGGCCATCCATCACAGATTACAGTAGATTTCTAGATCTTTTCTGGAATGATTGTAAGTCAATGAGTTAGATTTTTATGGGTTGCTCTCCTTCTACACATCCTACATCCCTCTCATGCAATGAGAGTACACCCATCCTCTTATTGAGCTTATGCCTCAGCCACTCCTTTTTCTATATTTCTGAGGGATCCCCAAAGTTAGATATCTCAGGGTTTACTTCTGAGGTTGGGGAGCTAGGTATGCCTTTCTGATGATCATGGTCACCACTTGACAATAATTCTTCTATACATCTCTGTACAGGGTTCATAGCTTTGCCTATCAAGAGTAATTCATATTTCTCCAGGGATTTAGATCTGTCTTTATATGTGTGTGATGTCTTTTGTAATTGTGTTTATATGGTTCCTTTAAGTGTCTTGGCAGATAGACTCCCAAAATTATATACTGTTTGTTATTATTTAAAAAAAATTTTTTTTAAACCCTCACCTTCTGTCTTGGAGTCAATACTGTGTATTGGCTCCAAGGCAGAAGAGTGGTAAGGGCTAGGCAATGGGGGTTAAGTGACTTGCCCAGGGTCACACAACTGGGAAGTGTCTGAGGCCAGATTTGAACTTAGAACCTCCCATCTCTAGGCCTGGCTCTCAATCCACTGAGCTACCCAACTGCCCCCTGTTTGTTATTATTTTAAATGGAATTTCTCTTCCTGTCTCTTGGATTTTGTAGGTAACATACAGAAGTGCTGATGATTTGTACAGGTTTATTTTATGACCTGTAACTTTGCTGAAGTTGTTCATTATTTCAATGAGTTTTTTAGTTAACTCTCTAGGTTTCTTTAGAAAGCTTCATGTTATCTGCAAAAAGGTATAGTTCTGTCCTCTTTGCCTATGATTATTCCTTCAATTTTCCTTTTCTTGTCTTATCTATGACAGCTAGCATTTTTAACACAATACTGAATAGAGGCAGTAGAAATCATTGCTTGATCCCCGATCTTATTAGAAAGGCTTTTAATTTATCTTCATTACAGATAATGTTTGCTTTTGGTTTTAGATGATTATTTAGCATTTTAAGGAAAGCTCTACTTATTCCTGTGTTTCTTAGTATTTTTTTTTTCCTTCAGGAATGGATGTTGTATTTTGTTGAAAGCCTTTTCTGTATCTATTGAAATAATCATGTGATTTTTGTTCTTATTATTTTGATATGGTCAATTATGCTTATAGTATTCCTAATATTGAACTAGCTCTACATTCCTGGTATAAATCCAACCTGATCATAGTGTATGATCTCTGTGATATATTGCTAGTATTTTATTTAAAAATTTTGCATCAATATAAGTTAGGGAAATTGTTCTATAATATTCTTTGTTTTGACTCTTCTTGGTTTAGATATCAAGATCTTATTTGTGTCATAGAAGGGATTTGGCAGAATTCCTTCTTTACTTATTTTTCAACAGTTTATATAATATTAAAATTAATTGTTCTTTTAATATTTGTTAGACTTTACATAAAAATCTATCTGGTCCTTTTTTCCTCCTTAGGGAGCTAATTTATGACTATTAAATTTCTTCTTTATTTAAGTTATCAGGATTATTTAAGTAGCTTATTTTCTTTTTTTGTTAAATTAGATAATTTATTTTTATACATATTCATCCTTTTATTGAGATTAACAGTTTTATTGGCATATAGTTGGGCAAACTAGCCCTTAATAGTTATTTTTATTATTTCATCTTCATTGACTGTGAATTATCTTTTCATTTTTGATGTTGGCAATTTGGTTTCCTTCTTTCAAAAATTAATCCAATTAGCCAGTGATTTATCTACTTTATTGTTTTTTTAAACCAGTACCTAGTTCTATTTATTAGTTCACTGTTTCATTTATCTAATGTTACATTTCTATTAATTCCTCCTTTGATTTTCTTATTTTCAATTTGGTATTTAATTTGGGATTTAAAATTTATCATTTTTCTGACTTTTTAGTCATTTTGTTGATTGTTTTCTTTTGTTTATTTATTTTAGCATTTAAATATATCACATTTCCTCTAAGTACTTCTCTGGCTTCATACTACAGATTTTAGTATGTTGCCTTACTGTTGCCATTGATGAAATTACTTCTTGTTTCAGTAATTTGTTCTTTGACCCAGTCTTTCTTTAAAATTAAGTTATTTAGTTTTTAGTTTTAAATCTATGCTTCCAAGGTTCTTTATTAAATGTAATTTTTATTGTATTATGATCTGAAATACGTGCATTGGATATTTCTGCTTTTCTGCATTTGTGAGGTTTTTGTGCCCTAATACATGTTTTTGTAAAGTTGTTATCCATAGCTGAGAAATAGATATGTTCATTTCTAGTTCCATTCAGTATTCTCCAGAGCACTATCACATCTAACTTTGAACCCAGGACCTCCCATCTTTAGGGGTCCAATGATTCTTCAATTATTCCTCCTCGATCTATTTTTTAGGTCAGTTGTTTTTCTTATGTGATACTTCACATTTTCTACAATTTAAAAATATCTTTTGACTTTGTTTTATTGGTTTTTGATGTCTTTTGGAATTATTAGCTTCCATTTGACCAATTGTTATTTTTAAGAAGTTATTTTATTAGTAATATTTGTGCCTTTTTTTTACCATTTGATCAATTATGATTTTTAAGAAGTTACTTTCATTAATATTTTTTGGGTTCCTTTGCCAAAGTGCTTCTTTCCCCCTCAACTTTCTTGTATTGCTCTCATTTCTTTTCCAATTTTTCCTCCACCCCCATTATTCCATTAAAATTTTTTTTTCTCTTTAAAAAATCTTTCTTTAACTCTTCTAAAATTTCTTTTTGGGCTAATGCTTAATTTGTATTTTCTTTGAGGCTTTGCCCATAGTTTTCAAACCATTGTCTTCTGTGTTTTTGTCTTGGGCTTCCTTGTCACCACAATAGATTTTGGTGGTCAGGTTCTTTTTTTGGTTGCTGCTTGATTATTTTTCTAGCCTACTTCTTGACTTTGGACTTTATGTTAGTGTTGAGTTCTGCTCATTTCTGGCCTGAACTTCTGTGTTTTATGTCCTTTTGATCTTTTCACAGCTCAGTCTGGGGGCCTGTTAAGTTTTTAGTGATTCCCAATTAATGTGATCTGAGGAGAGGTTTGTTCACTGACCTTTTCTGAGCTCTGCAAGTTTCTGAACCAGGTTTGGATATGTTGACTCATATATTGTTGGGTTTCTATAGACTGCTATAGGATTCAGTCACTGGAAAGTTATGCAGATTCAGAACTACTGAACTGTTGGTTCTGTCTTTTGGAGAAATGAGTTGGTTTTGGGCTCTTATTCTGTTTTATTCCATTGCAGGCATATATATAGGCCTAAAGGGTAGAACTGAGGCCCCATTCTGTTTTTTGGGCTCAGAGCCAAGGCCTTAATTCCTTGTGACCATGACCACTCCTCTCTATCCTGGAACTGTCTCCCAAGACTTCCAAGTCTTGGGAGACAACTGTACTCCCAAGGGTAATGAATGACAGAGGTGTTAAATGGCACTGGTTCAGGGTCTTCTGGGATCTCTTTCTGCCTTAGTGTTCATTCAGTGCCCTTGCTATCCCTGAGTACTGTAGTTGTTCCCATTGAACCTGCCACTCTTGCAACACCATGCTAATTTCTCATGTGGTTACACTTTTTTTCCCCTGCTGTGTTGTGTTCCTGCCCAACACCTGTTCCAGTGTCCGCAAACCTCTTCATCTTCTCAAGCTGCCCTGAACTGGAAAAATGACTCACTGTGACTTTTTCTTGGCTTTCCTAATCAGAATTCATTCAGGTGTATTTCTAGGCCACTGTGGAAGATCGAGAACAAAAATGCTACCTCTCTTTACACTATCTTGACTCTGCCCCTTCTCTCTATTCCTTTTCCCTTCCATCTACCTTTCTTCCTTCCTTTTCTCCCTTTCCCTCTCCTTTCCCCCTCCCCTCTCCCCTCTCTCTGCCTCTTTCTTTGATTCTCTGTCTCTCCCTCCCTCTTTTCCCCTTTGCCCTCCTTCCTTTCCTCCCTCCTCCTTCTTCCTCTTTCCCTCCCTTACCTGCTCTTCTTCCCTCCCTGCCCCTACTTCCCTTCCCATTCTTCCTCCCTCCATCCATTATCTTCCCTCTCTTCTCTTTACTCCTCCCATCTTCCTTTCCCCTCCTTTCTTCCTTTCCCCTTTCACTTTCCCTCCTTCCCTCTATCTCACTCTCCTTTCTCCCCCTTTGTCTCCATTGTAATTTTCTCGAGGGCAAAGCCTGTTACACTTTTGTTTTTGTATCCCTGGCCACTAGCACAAGGGACTATTTAATACATGCTTACTGACTGCTTGATTGCCTACTGAAATTTCAATCTGAAGCATTTTCACTTTTCTTTTCAAGGTATTGGAGGAAGGAGGGAAGCAAAACACAGGGCTAAATATCAGGTAATATTTTAAAGTTATATTTGTAACAATTTTTATGCACAATACGATTTCAATTTCAGTGTACATGACAGGAGTACTCATCTATATTTGTTCATAATAAGTATATATTTTGACTTTCATATTTAAGTTTTATGATGTTCTTTATCACTTGTAAGTAATTAGAGAGCTTTGTATATCACCAACTAAAAAAATTGCATTAGTAATTTCTGCAAATTATAAGCAAATTAGAAGAACAGGGAACATATTATCTATCACATTTATGGAAAGGAGAGGAATTTAAGAGTAAATAAGAGACGAAGAGCATTGTGAGATATAAAATGCATAATGCTGAGCATATTAAATTACAAAGGTTTTGAACAAATAAAACAAATGTTGCCAAGATTAGGAGAAAAGCAGAAAATTGGGGACAATTTTTCATAAGGCAGTTTCTTGAATAGAGATCTGATATCTAAAAGATATAGAGAACTTTGTCAAATTTATGGGAATAAAAGCCATCAGCCAATTGATAAGTGGGCAAAAGATATCAACAGAAAGTTTTCAGATGAAGCAATCAAAGCCACACATAGGTACATGAAAAAATGCTCTAAATCACTATTGGTTAGGGAAATGCAAACCAAAACAACTGTCAAGTATCATTTCACATCAGATTGTCCAAAAGGGCAAAATGACAAATGTTGGAGCAGACATGGAAAAGTGGGGACACTAATACACTATTGATTGGTAGAACTGTGGATAATAACAAAAATTATGGTAGAATTCAGGGAGGGGAATTTAATTTCCTTAATGTACCAACCCTTAGGCTTGGAAGTAGCCAAGGCTACTGCAGAGCCTAGACTGACCAGCTCAATTGGCTTTCTAATATAATGCTTTGAGATCTACTTTAATTCATTCCAGCTCTTCCAAATGTGTTATAGCTATTCATTTGCTATGGGCCTCGTTGGAAATTCTCAAAGTTTTAAATAGATAGTCAGTTATTGAGTCCCTATTATGTGCCAGATGCTATGCTGTGTGCCCGGGATACAAAGAAAGTCAAAAGACATTTTCTGCCTTTCAGAGCTTACAGTCTAATGGGAGACACAAGATAAAAGCCATGATATACAAATAAGATAAAAACAGGAGAAATTAGGAAGAATCAATAGAAGGAAGACACCACTGCTGGCGCATTAAGAGCTTTTTTTTTTTTTAAGCCCTTACCTTCTATCTTGGAATCAATACTGTGTATTGGTTCCAAGGCAGAAGAGTGGTAAGGGCTAGGCAATGGGGGTCAAGTGACTTGCCCAGGGTCACACAGCTGGAAAGTGTCTGAGGCCAGATTTGAACCTAGGACCTCCTGTCTCTAGGGCTGGTTCTCAATCCACTGAGCTACCCAACTGCCCCCCACATTAAGAGATTTTTGATTCATTTAGTTGACAGGTATTTATGACATGCCTGCTATGTGCCAGGCACTGTGCACTAGAGTTACAAAAAGAGGCAAAAAATAGATCCAGCTGTTCAGGAGCTCACAGTCTAATGAGGGAGACAGCATGCAAACAAATATGTAGAGATAGGCTATAGACAGCATAAGTAGGAAATAATTTAGAGAGGGAGGGTGCTGGAATAATTGGGAAAGACTTCCTGTAGAAGATGGGATTTAGTTGGAACTTGATTGTAAATTACAGATGAGTGATCAGCGGAGGGAATTTCTTCCATCTAGGGTGTTCCTTAGACCAATGGAAACCTCCTAAGCAAAACAAAACTAAAACCTGCTAGCCAGCTGGAAAGGACTAATAGGATGTCAGAAAGCTTCACTACATGTCTGCGTGTTTGATATCTGAAATGAGACACAACTACGTTTAACAGTTTACTGAAAATGACTTTGTTTGCCAAGTATTGTTTACCATTGAGATTGACTTATTTGATAAAAAAAACAATCAGGAAAATAAATCTGTTTTACATTTTGAATTGCAAAGTTACAAAAGTTCTGTAAGATATCATATAGAGCTGGTTAGAAGCCATATTTTCATTTGTTGAATTTTATTACCATTGTAGTTGGCTTCTTGATATAAAATCAGGGAAATACATTTATTGTTAATTTTATTGTTGAATCATAATGTACCCTTTTAAAGTTCTCTAAGATTTCTGATACAGATGTTCAGAAGCCCTATTTTCTTTCACTGAATCTTATTTTTCTGTGAATTTGTTTAGAATTTATTTTAAAGAGGAGGTGATAATGCACCATGGGAACAGTCCTCAGAATGTCCAGCTCCAGAGGTCCAGGTCCTTCACAGGCAGTGAAGGGGAAGAGCAGCCATCACATTCAAATCTGCCCCAGTCCCCTGCAGCTCCATTTGCTCCTTCAGCAAGCCCATCTGCACCACAGTCTCCTAGTTACCAAATCCAGCAGCTTATGAATCGAAGTCCAGTAGCTGGCCAGAATGTAAACATTACCCTTCAGAATGTTGGACCAGTAGTTGGAGGAAACCAGCAGATCACCCTTACCCCTTTGCCAATTCCCAATCCTACTTCCCCTGGTTTTCAGTTTAATTCTCAGCAAAGGAGGTTTGAGCATGGCTCCCCATCCTACATTCAAGTTACCTCCCCTTTGCCCCAACAGGTCCAATCTCAAAGCCCAACCCAGCCTAGCCCTGGGCCAGTGCAGGCATTACAGAGTGTGCGGGCAGGCACTCCTGGCCCGGGCCTGGGTATCTGTAGCTCCAGCCCCACTGGAGGCTTTGTGGATGCCAGTGTCCTTGTGAGACAGATCAGTTTGAGCCCCTCTAATGGCGGACACTTTGTGTATCAGGAGGGCTCAGGCATTACCCAGATTGCTCAGGGAGGACAGGTTCAACTCCAGCATGCTGGGGCCCCTATTACCGTTCGAGAACGCAGACTTTCCCAGCCCCATACGCAGACAGGTGGTACCATTCATCATCTTGGACCTCAGAGCCCGGTAGCTAGTGGTGCCAGTATGCAGCCTTTGACTAGTCCCAGTCACATTGCAACGACTAGCTTGCCACCCCAGATCAGTAGTATTATTCAAGGACAACTGATTCAACAGCAGCAAGTACTTCAAGGACAGCAGTTGAATAGACCTATGGGGTTCGAGAGACCTTCAGGTGTCTTGATATCTGGAGTTGGAGGATCTTCAGCATTTGGGATGACTTCACCACCCCCCGGACCCACCAGCCCTTCTCGAGCCGTTGTACCTCAGGGTCTTTCCAACCTTCCTCTTGCTCCTGCAGGAAGTATAGGAGTGAAAAAAGTACCTAAAAAATTGGAGGAAATTCCACCAGCATCTCACGAAACAGCTCAAATGAGGAAGCAGTGCTTGGATCATCATTACAGAGAGATGGAGGCTCTAAAAGAAAATTTTAAGGAGTACTTGATTGAATTATTTTTCTTACAGCATTTTCAAGGGAATATGATGGACTTCTTAGCTTTTAAGAAAAAACACTATGCACCCTTACAAGCATATCTTAAGCAAAATGATTTGGATTTTGGCGAAGAGGAGGAAGAAGAACAATCTGAAGTTATTAATGACGAGGTAAGAATTCTAATACTTAATGACTGTCTATTATTAGGTATATGATGAGTATAATGAGTGTGACACAAATTGATCAAAATTTATAGAAATTTTGCTATTGAAAAATGTAGTTTTGAAAAACCGTTCTCTCCATGGAATATCGGTAATTTTCTTTTGAGTGAAATCAATATTGAGCTGCCCGTCCTTGTTGTGTTTAAGTGAAGAAAAGTTCTTAAACTAGAAAATACCAAGTATGTAACTAATACTCTTCCTCTTTTCAAGGTGAAAGTTCTCCATGTACGTTTGTGTAGAGAAACCTACTAATAGTTTTCCTTGAAGCAGAATGCTTTGGGCATCTTGCTTTCTTTCCAGCCTCTCCTATCTCCAGTATTCTTACAGGTTTTGCTTTGTTTTTTTACTGATTAGAAAGAAAATCTCCATTTGGATGTCACTGTTCTCATTTTACACCTACTAATATCCCTTGTCCTCAGGAAGATGTGCCCTCTTTTTAAGACTAGTTGTAGAGAATAGCAATAACCAGTGGGAAAGGCTTTTGTAGCACTAAGAACTTTAATAGCAGGAGGAGGAAACAAATACTAAAAACTGAGAACCCTGCACCTGTGATGAATCAGCATGGTGTCCTTTTCCATCTGTCCCTGGCAAAATGTTCATCCTTAAAGTAAAAGCTAGATAGGCTAGAGACTAATATTTAAACTAATTCTTCTATCAGTTCTGAAGGTTTTAAATTTAGAAGCAGTCAGACAGAATCTGAGCTAGAATGGTAAAGGGAAAATTTGGTAAATTTAAGTCTTTAACCATTTTCTTTTCTTGTGTATTTTAAAGAGAATTTTAAGAGAATCCTGGGGCAGCTGGGTAGCAAGTGGATAGAGTGCCAGGCCTGGAGTTGGGAGGCCCTGAGATCAAATGTGACTTCAGATACTTCCCTAATGTGTGACCCTGAACAAGTCACTTAACTCTGATTGCCTAGCCCTTTGGCTTCTTCTGTCTTAGAATTGATACTAAGACAAAAAGTAAAGGTTAAAAAACAAAGAATGAATCCTTTTTGCTAAATTCTAATAGAAATATTTGAAATCCATAAGTTGATTTAAGAGTGAAAATGTATTTGTAAATTAAGTTAACCAAAAATGCTTTCAGGTTCTTTGATTGTATGTGGGATTGATGTCAGAAAATAAATCACTATACAATCTTTACTCTTGACAATAAATTATCCCATCAATTTTTGAGAAAATGATTTCTTTAAAATGTGTTAATTCAGTGCTTTGAAAATATAAGAGATCCTTGCTTGATTCCTTCTACAGATATAAGATAGGAGTTTTGAAACCTATCGCCAGTCGTTGAGCTATCTGATTAGTGCTATATCTTTTTCATCATCTCCATCCTTTTCTTTTTATTATCAGGTGAATGGACCAAAACAAATTGGTTTTGAGTTTTTAAAATTTACATTCTAAAGGGAATTGAAGTTTGAAGGACCCTGGATTTAGAGTGGCGGGGAGGAACTTTAAGATCATCTTGTCTAATATTCTCCCATTGCAATTTTCCTTCCCTCCTTCCATTTTACAAATAGGGAAATTGAGAGAAGAAATTATTTTAGCTGGTAGGATCATTAATTTTGAGCTGGAAGGGATCTTTAGGGCCATCTCAGCACGGCCTTCTCATTTTATAGAAACAGAGACCTGAGAAGTGACATGCCTTTCCTGGGATTGTGCTAGTAGTAAATGGGCTAAGGTGAACTTGACCCCAACTGGGCATGCTAATTCGAGACTCAAGGTCTACAAGAAATTCCTCTTTGCTCTTAGTGCCATCTCCCACCCCCGCCCAAGCCAAGATACCTTCCTGCTTCTACCTGTTTCTACCCCTTCCCATTTCTCTCATCTTTCTCACAACCTTCCCACCCCTTCTTTCCCAGAGATCCTTCACATTTCCCCCCTGGTCTGGAGGAGACTGCCCCTCAGGGTTCTATCATCTGCTGATTCTAGTCCTAAGCATCGAAAGCTTTGTGTTATCCAGTGCCAGAGAGATCCTGTTAGCTCTTTCTGGAACTTTTGGTGACAGAGGCCTGGCTGAAGTTAAGTAGGACAGGGCTAGCCTTTTAGGCAATGTGTAGGATTTGTGAGGATCTGTGAGATTTGAAGGGTGCTGTCTAAAGACCTCACCCTAAATTATCTCCCCCTGCACATTCCTCCTCCTGTAAATTTATTGCTTTAGGGAGGAACTCACCTGAAATCCCCTTTGAAAAATAAAAATGGAGAGTCTGTCTGGCTTAGTGGATATAGAGCTACCTAGCCCTGGAGGCAGTCTGACCTGGATTCTAGTCTTGCCTAGGCTACAGGTTGGCTTCATGAACCTGGGCAGATCACTGATTTTCAGTTTCCTAGGCAACCTGGTATGTGATGAAGAGCAGGTGCTGATTTACTTACCTAGATGAAGTCTTTCTTCCTTCACACACATACAGCCCATCCCACTATCATGCGACTAAGGGAAACGGTAGTCATAAGAAACCACGAATGTCTTAGATGAATTAGGTTCTCAGAGAATGAGAAAGGAGAAGACTTTTAAAAATGCATGTGCTGTGGGGGCAGTTGGATGGCTCAGTGGATTGAGAGCCAGGCCCAGAGATGGGAGGTCCTGGGTTCAAATCTAGCCTCAGACACTTCCTAACTGTGTGACCCTGGGCAAGCCACTTCACCCTCATTGTCTAGCCCTTACCACTCTTCTGCCTTGGAACCAATACACAGTCTTGATTCCAAGATGGAAGAGTTAAAAAAAAAAGAAAAAAGAAAAAGTTAAGAGAGCATGGAATCAAATTGGGCCTCAAGACATGTCCTGGCTGTGTGTCCTTGGGCAAGTCACTTGACCCCCATTGCTTATTCCTTACCACTTTTCTGCTTTGGAACTCATACACAGTATTTGATTCCAAGTCAGAAGGCTCAGGTTTTTTATTTTTAAAAAATGCATATGCTGATTTTAAAAAGGACTCCATGCCCTTATTTTCTTTATTATTTTATTTCATTTCTTTATTTTTAGTGTTATTTTCTATTAGGATAACGATGCATTTTGAACTGTGGTTTATATTAATGACATTGGTTTTGGGGGATCATTGGTTCAATTTATTGGATTTTCTTTCTGGTTCTTTCATCTCAGGCAGCTTCAGTTTTTCTTTGATTTTTCAAGCTGTAACCAGACCCTTGAAGTAAAATACCATTTGACTTAGACCAGGTTAATATAATTTTGTCAAGAACTCACTCAGGGAAGTGATTTGTTTTCTTTGAAAGGGTTTTCATTAGTTTAACTGTCAAAAGCTTTTTTTTTTTTTTGGTAAAGTGCTTTGTGAACCTGGAAGCACTATGTAAATGTTAGCTGCTGTTATGACTTATTATTTTATCTTGTCATAAAATGAAACCACAATATGTCAATGTTCCCTTCTTTGTTTGTCCTCTGTACAGTTTTTGTTTTTTTCTCTTTTCCCTTTTTAAAGCACTTGCAAACCCCGAAAACTTCTTTCTCTATGGGGAAAGTTGATTGCTTTAGAATCCAGAGAAATCAATCACTGGGGTTGTCTCTTGTAAATGTTCAGGCTCTCCATGGTAAAGACTGGTGGGCCAAACTGTTGTCTGCTAGGTAGGAATGAAATGTGACCAGCCTGATCTGGACTCTAGAACTTCAGTATCAATGATAAGTTCACGCTGTAGCTCAGCTCTTAAAAGTTAATTCTATTTGAATAAAGGTATCCTTTGATGAAGATTAAATTACGACCCCTCTTCACTGAGGATCCACCAGTTTAGCAGGCAGTGGTTATACAGTATTGATCAACTTAAAACTTGTTTTCCCTTTTCCTCCTTTCCCCTCCAAATATCTCCTCTCAGGTAAAGGTTGTGACAGGAAAGGATGGGCAGACTGGGACTCCTGTTGCTATTGCAACCCAGCTTCCTCCAAATGTTTCTGCTGCTTTTTCATCCCAGCAGCCATTTCAGGTACTTTTCGATGGTTCTAAAATGTAGTCTCATCCTAGATTTTAGATTCACCCACATTTGGTATTTCCTAGAATTCAGAGGCTTTCTAAGAACCTATAACTTGTTATTAATCAAGTACATATATTTGAAAGGGTTTTCTAAAAACTTCAAAATTTTAATGCATTATTATTTTTTCTTTCCCTTGAAAAGAGAGGAAATGAAGTGATCCTATTCTCAGATTTGGGGCTTGCTTTCATTAAATTTCACCTTGAGTAGTTTTTTTTTTGTCGTCATTGATTTCTTGAATGCTTTTGATTCTTTTATGTTTTGTGCAGTTATAGTTTGTCTGGAATGTAAATGTGGATTTTGTTTGCTCTGGGAGAGGTACTTCTTATAAGAGAAATATTACTTGTAAATTTTCTTCTTTCCGGGAACAAGTTCTTTTAATAGTTGTACTTATAAATGTTTAATGTTTTCCCCCTCAAGAATAGAAAATGAAGTGGTAGAAGTAAGCCAAGCTCAGTAATTAGTTTCCTGTTCTTTTTTCTTCATATTTCATAGAAAATAATAATAATATGTTCTTATTGAATTCTCAGGGAACACTTAAAAATTTTAAATTTTAAAAGGTTTTTTGTTTTATACAATTACAGCCTCTGTTTGCTTTCTATTTAAATTTATATCTTTGGTGCATTCCTCTTGTCCTAAGTCAAAATTTACATAGTTATCCCATTTTCTGTCTTGCTGATTCTGTGTTTTACAACCACATGGATTAAAATTTGGGAAATCTTAATGTTAAGGCTCTATATATCTTCCCAGATTATAATCTCAGGGTTACTGCTCTGTGGTTTTCTAAGATTATAATCTCCTTGCCCCAATTAAAGACCTGTTAATATAACTACTTTGGTAATTCTATATTTTTTTAGGTCAATATTACTGTCTATAAAATAAACTTTCTCCCTTCCCAGTTTCCCACTTTCATGAAATTCATAGACCCAATCAGCTACCTACCAGCATATCCCTTGGATACCATCATTGCTGGTCTCCTAATATTCTTGAATTTAGAGTCCTCCTCCCAGCTCATTTCCTTAATCTGCTACCTCAAATGCCCCTACACCCACTAAACCAGGCCTTTAACATCACCACTCTCTATTCCCATCCATAATCCTTCTATAATCCTCTAAATCTTTTCAATTTACCCTGTTAGGGCCTTAGCCTCCAACCAGCTCCACTTGAATGACTGACTGACTGAATGGATGGATGGATGGATAAAGCATTTAATAAGCACTTATTATTTGAAAAGATTTGTGCTAAGCACTGGGGATACAGGGAGAAAAGCATTCCTGCTCTCAAGGAACACATTTTAAAATGGAAGGGAAAAGTTAAAAAAGAAAGCCTATATTCTACTGGAACAGGGAAGAATACAGCATGCACCAAAATATAAGAAAGCAGGACACTTCTTTAATGCCATTTCCACTGATAAAATCCCATCAATTTCTGGTGTTGAACCATTTGACAGAGTCAAGGACTTTGGTAACAAGAAATTTCTTATGGGGCCCTTTAAAAATTGTGGCTCTTGCTCCCAGTGGAGCAGTTAGTTGCCAGGCTGCATCTCCAAAAGAGCTGCTTCCCAGGATGATGGTTGGGGCTCTGGGCTGGAAGCATTGCTATTCCCAATATGGCATATGCTTCCTCCACAACTTTTTTCACCCTCTTTATTCTTGTTCTTCTTGTGCATAATTTTTTGAATCCACACAACTATTTATTATACTCATAACGTATTCATTCATTCAAAAAGTATTTATTAAGTACCTACTGTATGCCAATTACTATGCTACATAGCCCGTATTTTTTGGCCTCTGAAGTTTTGAATCTTCCAATACCTACTTTGAAATGCCTTGCTACCTCTCTCCACTTACTAAAAATTTCCTCTCTCTGATGTATGTATTCAGCTTTACTTCCTTTATGAAACCTGATTACTCCCAGAGTCATCAACTAGTGGGACCTTCTCTGTGTCTAAGTTCCTTACCCCTCTCTGGATTGTCCTTCCCCATCATGAAGTCTTTGTGAAATCTTATCCCTCCTCTCTTCTCCTTGAGGAAGCCTCACCGCTTCAGCTGGGCTGGCCCTCTTGCCCCCTGAGTAGTGGTTGATTGACAGTGGGTGGGGATGACTGGCAACCCCTTTCCACTGGATCCCCTCCCCAGATGATTGCTTTGAGGGCTAGTCTAGAAGCAAGACAAGTGGTTTGGGGTTGCCCCCACTTCCTGAGCTCTTGTACTCATCTGCCTGTTGGTGGCAGTTGATCAGCAGTTGAGGCTGGTGGTGATGAGGAATGCAGAGCTGGGCTGAAAGCAGGACAGGTGGTCTGGGGGTACAGCCACTCTCAATACTCTTACACTCCTGGAAAGCAGCTCATACGGAGGAGTCTGGCAACCAACTGCTCCCGTGGGTGCTATGACCACACCATTTTTTTAATTCAAAGATTTTATTTTCCCAATTACATGGAATAATTTTCAACATATGTTTTCTGAAATTATAAGATCTAAATTGTCTCTCTTCTTCCCTTTCCTCCCCCATCTTGGAGATGGCAAACAATCTGAATCTAGTTTATACATGTATTAACCTGTAAAACATATTTCCTTTTGGTTGTTGTTATAAAACCAAAACCCAAAAATGAAACCATAAATAAACTAAGGTGAAAGATAGTATGCTTTGATCTGCATCAGACTCCAACAGTTCTTTCTCTGGAGGTGGAGAGCATTCTTTGTCTTTAAGTCCTTCAGAATTGTTCCAGATCATTGTATTATGGAGCTACGCCTTTAAAGGCTCACCATACTTGTTGCTGTCATCTGGATACTCTCCAGCTCATTAGCGTGGTGCCTAGAACTGAATCTAGTGCTTCAGCCAAAGTCTGATGGGGGCAGAAGTCAATGAAGCCATTAGCTCCTTCATCCTGGGCCCATGTATTTGCCCTCATAGTACATTCAGAGCTCCAATAACCTACTTTGGCTGCCCGATCACACTTCTCACTCAAGTTCACTAAAATCCAGACCTTTCCCAGAATGCTGTTATCTCTCCTTGCTTAGTTGTTTCGGTTTTCTTGTGAAGTTGATTTTTTGTATCCTAGTGTAAGATTTTTTCATTTATGCCTACTGAACTTTTTAAAAAAATTAGATTCAGCTCAGTACTTTAACTTGTCTATCAAGCTCCTACTGGATTCCGACTTTGTCACCTCCAAGCATTGGGTTATCAGCAGAGGGGATGTGTATGCTGTTCCTGCTTTTTCCCCAGGAATGGATAAAATGTTCAAAAGTGCCAGCTCAGTTAATAATACAGTTGAAAAAGTTAGTGACGTGAACCTGTCATGGCCTTGATGAATCTACACAGGATTTAGGAAATAATTGCTTCCATTTCTAGAATGAAAAAAAAAATACAACTACATCCACTATAGTTTGCCTATTGTGAACTCTGTTCTTATAAATTCTATTCAAAATTCATTTTCCTGTATAAACATTATAGATGATAGATTTTTCAAGTCAGCACACAAGAAATTCTTTCTCCTAAAGCAGAGGTCCCCAAACTACAGCCTGCGGGCCACATGTGACCCCCCCCCCCAAGGCCATTGATCTGGCCCCCACTGCACTTCTGGAAGGGGCACCTCTTTCATTGGTGGTCAGTGAGAGGAGCACAGTATGTGGCTGCGCCACTCACGTACAGTACTACTTCCGATGACATAATCCTTTGTGTGGCACCTTGTTCTGAGAGTAACTGAACAAGAACGAGGCGCCATGCAAAGGATTATGTGACTGCACAATGGAAGACGTCAGCAAGGTGAATAGCGATCTGGGGGAGGGGATTCCGCACTGTGTATACTGCTGCCTGGTATAGTGGTGGTGGTGATGGACCTGTGCAAGGTGTGACAGGTCCATCACAGCTAGCACTGCAGCCTCTGATATCCCAGAGAGCAATATACGGATTTGTTCATAGTTTTTTTTTTATAGTCTGGCCCTCCAACGGACTGAAGGATAGTGAACTGGCCCCCTGAGTAAAAAGTTTGGGGACCCCTGAAGTATTGTAGAACTGAGTAATACTAAGAGCACCACTGAACCTTGAGTTCCTCTTTCCTCTAAACCCTGCAAGGAGAGAGAACTTGGAAGATGAGAGGATTCTCACAAAACCCAGTGCAGTAGGCACTATTATCATTCCCATTTACAGATGAGGAAACTAAATCCCAATCAGAGGAAATGACTGACTTTTAAAGTCACGTAGTTAGTAAACATCAGAAGTTGGATTTGGACCCAGGCCCTCTGACTCCATTGCTCTTTGGACTCTGTTCCACCATAGTCTGCCAGCTTACATGGCAGCATAAGGGAGGGGGTGTCATTCTAGCAAGAAGCATTTTGGGAGGGGGTTTCTGGAGAAGAAGCAACTTCAGTGGTACCTAGCAAGAGTAGGGGATGAGATCCTAAGGTGAAGGGATCATCAATAGTAGAGAAGGACTCAGTCTTCAAGATGGGGACAGGGAAATAGTGGTGATTCTTATGCGCTAGGAACATCACAGTCACTTCTCTTTTAGCTTACAGGAGAGTCTTTGATGAAAGAGACAGAACATTGAGCCATGGAAAGATAACACCTCCTCCATGATTACATCTTTCAGATTTATAATAAGACAGAAATAAGTGCCTAAAACATAAGATTACAAAGGAAATCAATTATTATTCAAGTAGTTGTCTATTTTTAAAAGTCAATGACAGAAGTCATTGTGAAAGTTGTGAAGATGACTTTAGACCTGGAAGGACCCTTAGAACTCATCTAGTCCCCTTATTTTGCCATCGTGGAAACTGAGGTCCATGCAGATAAATGAGTGGCAGAGTCATGCTCAAGCCATAGGGTCATTGTCCCTATAGAACTGGAAGGGATCTCAGAGATGACCTAGCCACACTCCCTTAGTTTATAGCAGAGGAGTCTGGGTACTGTCCAGGGTCACAGATAGAGGAAGTGGCAGAATTGGGATTTGAACTATACTTCCATTCTCCAAATTCAGTGCTCATTCCATAGAACCACATTATCTCCCTTTCAAAAACAGGGGTGAGAATGCATAATTGAGAGAGTGGTAGATCTGGAGTCAGGAAGACCTGGGTTCAAATCTAGCCTCATATAGTTTTGAGCTTTATGACCCTGACAAGTCATGTCATCTTTGCCTCAGTTTCCTCCACTGTAAAGTGGGAGTACTATCAGCACCTACCTACCAAGGCTGTTGTGAGGATCAAATGAGATGACATTTGTAAAGTGCTTAGCATAGTGTCTGGCATATACTAAGCACTTAAATACTTACTAAAATAAAAAACAATTCAATTAAAAACCTATTTCTGAGATTTATTAACTTTGTGACCTTGGGCAAGTCTCTTAACTTCTATCAACAGGCAGCTCCTTAGCATTTATATACTAAGTGTAAAGAGTAAAATTAATATGCAATAACTAAGTATTATATTTTTAAAAATTCATTAATAATAACTAAAGTAAATGAACTACTTAAACACTGCCTGGTCGTGAGAGAAGAAAGTGAGCCAGAGGAGCTAAAAAACTTATAAACAATTACATGAAGATGCAAACGTGCACAAAGGGAAAAGCATTCTGGGAAATGTAGTTTTAGGGGTTCAAAATTTTCTAACTATACATTAGGGAGTTGTAGTCTCCATTGTTAGATGAAATTATCATATCTGGAGTTTCATACACTGACGAAATCATGTCCTTTGAATATTTGAGTATTTGTGAAAATATTCAACCTTTTCATTGGCTGAATGTTACTGGATTCTGTCAGAATTTTTTGGATTTTTAATGGGGTTCCTATTCCTTCAACTGAATGGGGAGAAATTCTGTTCATTTGAATAGAATATGAACCAAGGGGGCAGCTAGGTGGCTCAGTGGAGAGAGAGCCAGTCCTAGAGACAGGAGGACCTGGATTCAGATCTGGATTCAGATTCTTTCTACCTGTATGACCCTGGGCAAGTCATCTGATCCCAGCTGCCTAGCCTTCACAGCTCTTCTGCCTTGGAACCAATATTTAGTATCGATTCGAAGACAGAAAGTAAAGGCTTAAAAAAATGTGACCCAAAGAGCAAAGAAGGAACATGGTTGAAAGTGTACAGAATATATACATAACTAATCACAATGGGGCTGGGAATAACATCAGTCAGGGTTTCAAAGTAGCATCTCATTTACTCCAAGGAATGTAACAGGAACAGATGAAAGTGCTTTAGTATACTGTTTCTTGCATAGGGCTTTTTACCCCGGTGTCTGTGACCTTGACTTGAAAAAAATGAGAGAACTTTCAATATAATTTATTTTCTTTGTAATTATGTTGTATGCATTTAAAAACATGATTCTGAGAAGGGATCCACAGACTTGCTTCTTCATACTGCCCAAGGCTGAGAAAAAGACCGAGACAGAGATGAGGAGGAGGAGGAAGAAGAGGAGAAGGAGAAGGAGAAGGAGAGAGAGAGAGAGGGAGAGGGAGAGGGAGAGGGAGAGGGAGAGGGACAGAGACAGAGACAGAGACAGAGACAGAGACATGGAGAGAGGGAGAGACAGAGAGTCTTCCTCTTTCATTCTGACTTGCGTTGAACTCCTGTTCCAAATGGAATATTGACTTCTAAAAAGAAATCTACAACTTGGGAAATTTTAAAAGTAGCACCTTTAGATTCTACACCCAGAATCCCTTAGACTGTCATGATTTTTCTTTCCACTCTTGATAATGACTGAGACTTTGTTTGCATGTGAAGGTTCATAATTGTTCCACAGTCTATTCAAGCTTCCTTCTGACTTGTGACATGGGGTTACATTGTACTCACCTGCCTCTGCTTGGTGGTTTAGAGAGTAATAGGAATATTTTCCAGTTGAGCACAAATAATCACTTTTCCCAGAAGCACCAAACTCAGTTTTAGTTTTGACATAAAAGTATTTTCACCGATGAATCAACCTTCCTTCATTCATACAGTTGATGTTTCATATTTGAGTTTGGAAATGACATGACCCGGATGGAACATGTGGGACATAATTCTGCTTTTTTTTAAGCCAACCAAAAAAATCTTCTTAGCTTTGTTTGTTTTCTCTTAGGGATTAAGAATCAAGGGAGAGTGACTTTTGTTTAAGAATTTATTATGATCAGCAGGTACCATGATGCCCATTTTTTTTTTGTCATAAAAAGGACTTGAATTAGTGGAGAGTCATTATTTAAGTTCAGTGTCATATCAATTAGATACATACTAACATTTAAAAAAATGTTTTGTTTTCTGATAGCAAATGCACACAGGTTCTCCAATAGCTGGAACTGTGAATACTTTAGAAATTGAAGCATTTAAGAGACAGCAAACACTAACGCAAGCAGGTATGGAGCATTGAACCCCATGTACATTTTTTGAAACTTTCAAAACATCAATAGACTAGAATGAAACTAGAATTTTTCCTTTTAAAATCATTTAGTACTTATTTTCTCAGAGCTTTGCTAGGCAAAGTTTCAAGTTTTTTTGTTTGAATAATTATTTAATCTGATTTGTTTTTGTTGTGAATGAAATGTTATAATCTATGCTAGAACTAATATAATTCTTGAGGAATCAATTTGGTTACTGAAAGTATATGTTAAATCTGGTCTCAGATATTTCCTTGGGTGACCCTGGGCAAATCACTTGACCCCCATTGCCTAGCCCTTACTGCTCTTCTGCCTTGGAACCATTATTTAGTATCAGTTTTAAGGCAGATGGTAAAGGTTTTTAAAAAAGTACATTATCATTGAAATGAGCTCTCCTGGGTTTGCTGCATGTGTTCTTTGAAATTATGGTGTAGTATACTTATGTTAAAACATTATAATACAATATTTGCTTTGTAAAAATGAACTTAGAACCCTCATGGTACTATAAATGGAATTTGAATATTATAGATTCACCTAAGAGACCTCGAATTGATGTGGGCTGTCATGGGGTGGCCTTTCATTATCCAGCTGTGACTTCAGGAGTCCCTCTTCAGCAATTAATGCCAACAGTACAAGGTATTCTGTCACCAAAGGCCAGGTACAGATTTTTTTGTCTAGAAAGGTTGATGTGGGTGAGTCAAAGAATCTAATTTGATTTCTAGTTGACTTCAGATTCTTATATTTAGTATGTTATTTCTATTGTATTTGGAGAGTTGGGTGATGGGCTCTCATGGTATATGTACAAGCATGGAAATGGTAACAAGTGCTGTTTTCAAAGCAGAGTTAGTGAATATCATAGAACCTTCGGAGGAAAAGTCAAGAATGTGCCTAGCACAGCTGGGTGGCTCAGTGAGTAGAGAAACAGACCTGTCATTGGGAGGACCTGGGCTCAAATCTGGCCTCAGATATTTCCTAGTTGTTTGGCCCTTCCTAAGGTCACATCACCTAACTCCAATTGCCTAGCTCTTACCACTCTTCTGCCTTGGAACTAATACTTGGTATTGAATCTAAGACAGAAGGTAAATGTTTAAAAAAAAAAAAAGAATGTGTCTGGCACATAGTAGGAACTTTAGAAATTACAGTTGATAAACTGAATGGTTTTCATTAATTATATCCAAGTAAATTTTTTTCTATTTTCCCCTATTAATATTCTTAAAAAGAATCACTCATCTTTGGTTTAATATAACTTATGATAATAAGAATATTATTAACTTTTAGAAAATAGTTATTGTTAATTTAGAATATACCTACAGAAGATTTCTTAAAATTCAGTAAAAAGATAAGTATAAACTTTAAAAGGGAATTGTAGAATTCTGATACTACAGCTAGCATATACAGTATTCCTTTTTTGTGCCAAGTATTTTGCAAATTTTATATTATTTGACCTTTAGCATAGACCTTGCAAAGTAGATGCAATGATTATCCCCATTTTACAGTTGAGGAAAGTGAGGCAAATAAGTCCATAGGCCACACAGCTAGTAAGTGTCCGAGACTGTATTTGAACTCAGTTTCTGTCCAGGAGTAGTACTTTATCCATTGAGCCACCTTGCCGCCTCCGATAGAGATAGGGTGATAAATTGGATAGGTCACTGGATCAGGGAGATCTAGGCTCAACTTTTGCCTCTGATCCCCAGTGGAGTGTGTAATGTTGGGCAAGACACTAAAAATCTTTGGTCCTCAGTTTCTTCAACTATAAAATTGATATAATAATACCATAGTACCTGTTTTACAAGAACCTATTTGTTATCAGACCCAGAATATAGAGTTAAAACTATATTATAAGAATGGCAGTTATTATATTATAATATATATATTATATATATATAATATATATATATATATTATAATACACAGTGAAAAAAAGGTGGTATGTATTACCTCTCTGTCTGGAAAAGATCTGAGGAAATTAGTGAACCACAAGGCTAATGTGATTCCATAGTGTTATGGGGCAGCCAGCAGAGCTAAGTGTCCAGGTTTTTCCTACCCAGGTTAGTCTACAACTGTAGTGCCAATTCTGAGCACCAAAGTTGGTAGAAGACATTGATGAGGTAGATAAGGAACAGAAGAAAAAAGTGAGCATTTACTATTATATGTCAGGCACTGCACTAAGCACTTTACAGATATTATCTCAGAGGCAGCTGGGTAGCTCAGTGGATAGAGAACCAAGTCTGGAGATGTAAAGGTCTTGGGTTCAAATCATACATGTCCAAGCTGTGTGACCCTGGGCAAATCACTTAACCCCCATTGCCTAGCTGTTACGACTCTTCTGCCTTGCAGCTGATACTTAGTATTGATTCTAAGATGGAAGGTAAGGATTAAAAAAAGAGGATCCTTTAATGCTTTTGTTTTTTAGTATTTAAAAAAAATTTAAATATGTGCCTTATTTTATTAGAGATTTTTTCTGTCATAGAGAAATCATTTTTTTGTTATTTATATGATTAAATATGGTAATTATTTTTCTGAGTTGAACTATCCTTGCATTTCTGTTATGAATCCAGTTTAGTTTCCATGAATTTTAAATGTTACATGTTGCTATAATTTCTTTGCTAAAATTTTGTTTTAAATGTTTTGTTAATTAAATTAGCCTATAGTTCTTACTCTCTTCATCTCTTTAAAAAAAAATTTTTTTTTATCATGGTTGCATGATTCTTGTAGTCTCTCCCCCTCTAGTCTCCCTGCTCCCAGAGCTGACAAGCAGTTCCACTGCTTGTTAATTACCCATTTCTATATTGTTCATTTTTATAATAGATTTTTTATAATTTTAAAACTACAATCCCAAATCATATATCCATGTAAACAAGTGATAAAAATCACATGTTTTCTTCTGGGTTTCTACTCCCACAGTTCTTTCTCTAGATGTAGATAGCATTTTTTTCTTATAAGTCCTTTGTCTCTTCTTGATTTAGGTATCAGGTCAATATTTGTCTCATAAGATGTTTTTGAAAGAATATCCTATTTTTCTATTCTATATATAATGATATTATTAATACAATATATTAATATATCATGTAATATACAATATATTATAATATGGATAATATAATATATTAATCTAATAATATATAATGAGAATAATTTTTATAATATGGATAAAATGGTTCTTGAAATGCTTGATAAAATTTGCTCATTAAATTTCTTTGAACTAGAGTATATTTTCACTGGAGAATAATTTCATCTTTCTGTTTCCAGCATTTTCCTCTTTCCAGTCCATTTCTTCTTTTTCAAATGCTCCTTTTCCCAGCTCCAACTGCCTTCTCGAGGCTCATTTCAAATGCAGTCTTTCCCATGGAACCATCACTAAATCTACAGATAGAAATAATCTTTCCCTTTTCTCAACTACCATAAATAGCATTTTATACTTTTCTTATTCCATTTTTGCTTTATATGTTGTGTTGTAGCTATTTCTTTAATATCTCATCTCTCATTAGATTCTAAGTTGTATGAAGGTAGGGACTATGTTGATGGTTTTTTTCCACACATTTCACACAATCCCTGACACATACTATGTATTTTATGTGTCTATGGAATGGACTAAGGAGTTCACATTTTTTAAAAAGTTATTCAGAAGGGGGCAGCTGGGTGGTTCAGTGGATTGAGAGTCAGGCCTAGAAATGGGAGGTCCTAGGTTCAAATCTAACCTCAGATACTTCCCAGCTGTGTGACCCTGGGCAAGTCACTTGACCCCCATTGCCTAGCCCTTACCACTCTTCTGCCTTGGAGCCAATACACAGTATTGACTCCAAGATGGAAGGTAAGGGTTTAAAAATAAAAGTTATTCAGAAGAGATAGAAGGAAAAGCAGATATAACCAAAGATAAATCAAAAAGGGCACAAACTTATAGTAATATTATCAATAACTCTGAAGCTTAGGTCAAGCTATTATTCACCCAAAATGTTAAAGATAACAAAAGGGGTATTTTTAGCTATTTTTGGAGCAAGAAGAATTCTATAGATTTCTGGTAGAATTCTGTAATGAATCATTAAACAAATAATTTTTGGATATTTTGAAAAGGAAATGGTTACAATGAGATCCCCCAAATGATAGCAAACTAATCTAATTTCTTTAAAAATATTAGGCTTTTGGATTAGTTATTAAATAGGTAGATCTAATATAGAGACCTTGATTTAGCAAAGGATTTGACATATTAAAATTTTTTGTAGATAAGGCACAGAGCTGAATGATAATTTGGGTAGGTACATTTGTAAGGGGGTGAACCAACCATAAGTCATAGAATATTGATCAATTTCTTTTTTTTCTTTTGAAATTAACTTCCTTTTTTATTTGAAAATTTTCATTTAATTAAGAATATTTTTCCATGGTTACATGATTCATGTTCTTTCCCTCTCTTCCTCCCACCCCCCTCGCGTAGCCAACGTGCAAATGGGTTTTACATGTGTCATTGATCAAGATCTATTTCCATATTATTAACATTTGCACTTGAGCAGTGGTTCTCTACCTTTTTAATGCTGTGACCCCACAATACAGCTCCTCATGTTGCAGTGACCCTAAACCAAAAAACTATTTTGGTGGCTACTTCAAAACTATAATTTTGCTACAGTTGTGATTCGGAATGTAAAGACCTGATATGCATTATGTATTCTCATTGCTACAAATTGAGAGGTTGAGAACCGCTGCACTAGAGTGATTGTTGAGTCTACATATTGATCGATTTCTAGTTCTGTTCTGTTTATTGTTTTCCTTGATGCAGATGAGAATAAAGAAAGAATACTTATGAATTAATTTGCATTTGACACAAAACTGGTAGGAATAATTAAAACATTAGAAAAAATGAAAATTCAGAAAGATTTCAGTTGTATGGAATACTAAGTTCAACTTGACAAGGTAAAATTTAATTTAAGAGATAAGTATAAAGTCTTGCACTTAGATGAAAAAAAATTAGCTTCACAAAAACAGAATTGGGAAGATATAATTTGACAGCAATTCATTTGGAAAAAAATCTAAATATTTTGTTGGCCCAGACTCACTATGAGCCAATACTGATGTTGCTGAAAAAAAAATAGCTAATGTAACCTTAGGCTGCATTAAGATAACTACGGTAACTATGGTGCTTATATCAAGAAGAAGTCTCCCTACAATTGGCATAATAATTTTTAGTACTAGACACCACCTTTTCAGAAAAACTAAAAAGTCCCTGTGAGCCTTGAGGAGGCCAGTGAGAGGTCTAGAAACATTCTGTCACACAGAATGGTTGAATTAACTGGGCATATTTAGCCACGAGAAGGGAAGAGAGGGAAACTGAGACTATTCCAGTTGGTGTAACTTTATAAGGGAGTAGATTTTATTTCAATATAAGGAAAAATAGAATAGTTCATTAACAGAATGGTTCACTAACAGGAATACCATTCATAAGATAATGAGCTTTCCATCCCTGGGAGTATCTAAGCAGAATTATAAATCAATATATAAATACAGGGAGTTCCAAATGTCTTAGTGTAGCTTTTAAGCTCCTTAAAGGTTTTAAAAGCTGCACTAAGACCATTGGAATACCCTATATAACCTATAACCTATTAAATGAAGTCATAGTATTTCAAAAGAACTGTGGTTTCATCATTGTGAATAGTTTTTCCAATCATGCAGATTTCAACCCCTTATGCCTCATCAGTAAACAATTTCATGGCTTACTGTATCAAAAGAATTTATTACTTAGCTAACTTTCTGATGACAAGCTTTTCTAAAATTAGCTATGTTGATCCTCATCTATCAAACACAGAATATGATGCCAGACCCATACTTGAAGACATTCCAAATTGGGAGGACCTATTAGAATTCATGCTCCACTGTCATAGCTTTTGAAAATTCAAGGTGTCACCTCCATGCCCCAATGAGGCATCAGAGGATAACCAGTCTGGAGACCAAAGGATCATAACTATTCCAACATTTTCCTGGAATTTCGAAGCCTAAGTTTCTTTCCATCTCTGAGATTCTGTGACTGTGTTGATCTAGAATGAATTTTGGAATTCAAAACCAAATTAAGCATTCAAAGGAAATAAATTACTTGTGTAAGGGTAAAATGCAATAATTTTCTAAATCAACTACTTTTAAAAGTTGCTCATTGATAGAATTGAGCAATAAGACTCATTGTTTTTTTGTGATATTTATAGCTAATAATAATTGGAAGGGACTTTAGAGGTCATCTAGTTCGGTCATTTTATAGATAAGGAAACTGAGGCCCAGGGAGTTTAAATGACATGTTCACATAATATAATTTTGACAGATTTTCCAAAGTAATGTACAATTGGAGTACAATCTATTAAAATCCTTAAGTATTTCCTCTTTCCTGCTTAATATTTTCTCAGATGAATTTCCATTTAACTTGAGCATTTCAAAATCACTGTTTGATTTCTTCTGGGTTTGCAGGCGGGATGCCTCCCACTCCTCAAGCTGTACAGCTCACTGGACAGAAACAAAGCCAACAGCAGTATGATCCATCCAAAGGTCCTCCTGTGCAGAATGCTGCGAGTCTCCATACTCCTCCACCTCAGCTTCCTGGGCGGCTTCAGCCTGCAAATGTCCCAGGCACGTCACTCCCATCAGCCTTGCAGATCTCTCAGCAGCCCCAGCAGCAGATGATGGAGACCCAGCTTCAGCCTCCAGTTCCAGTGAAGACCCAGCCATCCAACCTAGCTATCCCTGCTGCTCCAGCCAGTCAGCCTCCAGCTCCCCTTCCTCAGGCTCTTGCGCCAGCCCTCCACGTCCAGATGCAAGGACAGATATCTGCACAGATCTCTCAATCTCAGGCTACAGCACAGCCGCAGGTATTCAGTGGTTTGGGCTCTAGTATAGCAAATGATAATGTTTTTATTAGCTAGGGACGCGGGGGATCTAAGTTACCTAGGATAACCCAAGTGATCATTTACAGTACCTCTTGGTACACCTGCAGAGTGGCAGGCCCTTTTTGTTGAGGTGCTTTTAACTGAACACACTTTTTCAGAATTAAATTTGGATTTATAAGCCTGCAACTTCTTGTGGAATGTAAATGGTAAAATGTTATCTGATTTCAATATAGCTTGTTATGTTCGTGAGTAACAAAATGTTTCCCGGACAGACTGTTTCATTGCTGCAACCATCTGTGGATCTTGCCCAGGCTTCTCAGCATCTTCTGGCAGATTCTCTACCTCCCTCATCTCTTCCACCATCAGCTCCTCCAGGGACAGCACCACCCTCTGTATATCCTTTACCGACAAATGGAATTTCTCCAGTGACCAACAAATCTTTATCCCCTGTTGTATCCAAGCCCCCAGGCTTAGCTGGAGCTACAGCACCAACAATTCAGACCCCAGCCCAGAAGGCAGAGGACCTGAACCTGGATAGTTCCCAGGACAAGCTTGCTGAGCAAATAAAATTGGTAAGAACTATTTTTTTCCTTTTCATATGTATTTAAGTAATTTTAAAAGAGGTTTAAATTATTTAGATTAAAAAATGAGGACATGATCATATTTGCTACAATGATAGGAGGTAATTGTATAAAAGAGTGAATCAGAGAAATTCTTTTGGAAATTGGCCTCATTGGTTTTGCTTACATTTTGGGGGATACAGCTGTTCCCTGATTAAGAGTAGACGACTTGTGGCCTTCTTTCCACTGAATGGTAACATTTAAAGGGTTGCCAGGTAGAAGGAAAATCAAATTGGTCTTCTTGGTCCCGGGAGCAATGGGAAAACATTTCAGATTTAGGTTCAATGTTGCGAGCCTAACCTGGCCTCTCCAAAAGTTGAATGGGCTGCTACTGAATATAGTGGATTTCCCTTCAGCAGGGGGCTCCAAGTAGAGGCTACTTATCAGGGATGTTTTAGAGGAGATTCTTGTGTGGGTACAGTTTGGATTAGATGATGTGTCAAGTCCCTTCCAGCTCAGGAAAGGAAAAAATGGTTGGACCAATCTCATACCATCCCTGTTTATTTTCTCTCTTTTACCCTTCTTCCCCCTCTGATATCTCCCGCCGCCCCATCTTCTTTGTCTTCCCCTATATCTATTCTCTTTTCTGCTTACTTTGAAAAAATATAATCTTTCCTTTCCATATTGGAACAATATTAAGTATTGGTTCCAAAGCAAAAAGTGGTAAGGGCTAGTTAATTGGAATTAAGTGACTTGCCCAGGGTCACACAGCTTAGAAGTGTCTGAGACAAGATTTTAACCCCCAAACTTCTTATCTCTATACCTGGCTCTCAATCCACTGAGCCACCTGGCTGCTCCTTCTATTAACCTTTTACTTTCCCTTTTTTCTTCCTCTCTTGGCTCTGGTGACCAGTGGCATCCACCTACTATGACATTTCTCTGTTCAGTGCTTGTTGAGGGGAGCTAGAGAAAGGGTAGATGTCTGTTCTAATTCATGTTCAGATACCACATTCAGCACTGAAAGATGAGGTTAGACTTCCTTCTGAGAGAGGGTCCTTAGTATTATCTGGGAGCATCAGATCATAGTCTGTTTCAACATGAAGATTATATACGATTTCCACCTTTTAGTAATAATCCACCCCCACCCTGATTGCAGGACTATTTATGCTTTGTCAGGGAACAGCAATAAGAGTATAATGGAAAGCTTGCTAGACTTGGAAAATACTTGGGTATGAATCTCAGCTTTGATGATATAGTCGGATGACCTCAGGCAAATCACTTAACTTTTCTCTACCTCATTTTGCTTTCAGAAGTTGTTGGGAATAAATTTCTTTGTAAATACTCAATATAGACATATGATTAATGATAATAATATACTATTTGTCTGACCTCAGACACTTCCCAGCTGTGTGACCCTGGGCAAGTCACTTGACCCCCATTGCCTAGCCTTTACCACTCTTCTGCCTTAGAGACAATACACAGTATTGACTCCAAGATGGAAGGTAAGGGTTTAAAAAAAAAAAAATATATATATATATACTATTTGCTTAGGGTCCACTTGTTGAATACCTGTCTACTAGGTGCCTCCCAAGCCTAGTTGAGCCTGGGGGTATATAAGTCTGAGACATAGTTTTTCTCATCAAAGATCTTAACATTCAATAAAAGAAATTATATGTTCAAAAAAGCCAATATGATTCTGCACTAGCACTGAAAGTCTTCAGTGACTTTTCCTTTCATCAGCACAGATTGTGATCCAGCAATGTCTTTTTAGCTCTGCAGGACTTTTCCTGGTTCTCTCACAGATCTCTTTCTCTGGTGAGATGAGGAGTGAGTAGTCTTTTAGTTAAATTAATTTACTTTTATTTACAATGAAATGGTTTCTTATTTAGGCTATGTTTATAGAGTTTGTTACCCAAGATAAGCGAGTAAAGTGTTGAGATATATCAGGGGGATAGAACTTGACAAGATCTTGGAAAGGTATTTCTAGATTGTGACCCTCCTCTTTCAGAGAAGGACAGTAGAACCCCAAAAGTTTACTTGATTTGCTCAAAGCCACTCCTGTAATTAGTGGAAGAACTGGAACTAGAACCCAGTTGTCCAGACTTCTAATCTTATGCCCTTTGTAGGTATTGTTTTGATTATCCATGTTTGAATGGTCATTGATTCATAATATTATTGAATGTCAGGATGAGAGGTCTTTCAGGCCCAGAAAGGCCCTGTCCAAATTCACCTCCAAGACTTATCAACTCTTGATCACAGAACTTCCTGTTGAAGGCCCTTTCCTCCTATACCCACCATTGCCTCTTCTTTTGAGATCTAAAGCTACATTCTTCATAGTAGATCTAAGGACAAAACTTTCTAATAATCAGAGTTATCATAAAGGGGAATGGATGGCCTTGAGTGGGAATGGGTTTATATTCATTGGAGGTCTTTAAGTAAAGGCTCTTTGATCACTTGACAGGCACATTGGAGAAAGAACTTTTTTTCTGGTATTTATGGGCTAGCTGGCCTTTGAAGGTGTTTCCAACTATGAAATTTTGGATTCTGCACCTCTGAACTGCTATTGAGAACGTTACACAAAATAAAGCAGCTTTAAAGGGTCAGGAATGCTGAAGTATTCATAAGACATTCATCATAAGGCTAGAGCCTTTATGATAGTATGAACTTCCCTTTTATCATGATTTTGTCACCTTGAAATAGCCATAATAAACTTTCTTTCTTTCCTTCTTTTTTCCTTCTTTCCTTCTTTCTTTCTTTCTTTCTTTCTTTCTTTCTTTCTTTCTTTCTTTCTTTCTTTCTTTCTTTCTTTCTTTCTTTCTTTCTTTCTTTCTTTCTTTCTTTCTTTCTTTCTTTCTTTCTTTCTTTCTTTCTTTCTCTCTTTCTTTCTTTCTTTCTTTCTCTCTTTCTCTCTTTCTCTCTTCTCTCTCTCTCTCTCTCTCTCTCTCTCTCTCTCTCTCTCTCTCTCTCTCTCTCTCTCTCTCTCTCTTCTCTCTCTTCCTCTCCTCTCCTCTCCTCTCCTCTCCTCTCCTCTCCTCTCCTCTCCTCTCCTCTCCTCTCCTCTCCTCTCCTCTCCTCTCCTCTCCTCTCCTCTCCTCTCCTCTCCTCTCCTCTCTTCCTCTCCTCTCCTCTCCTCTCTTCCTTTCCTTTCCTTTCCTTTCCTTTCCTTTCCTTTCCTTTCCTTTCCTTTCCTTTCCTTTCCTTTCCTTTCCTTTCCTTTCCTTTCCTTTCCTTTCCTTTCCTTTCCTTTCCTTTCCTTTCCTTTCCTTTCCTTTCCTCTTTCCTTTCCTTTCCTTTCCTTTCCTTTCCTCTTTCCTTTCCTTTCCTTTCCTCCCTCTCTCCCTCCCTCCTTCCTTCCCTCCTTCCTATTCTGAGACAGAAAAGCAGCAAAGCCTAGGCAAATGGGGTTAAATTCACATAGCTAGGATCTAATTACTTTTCAGTGCTGGTCATCACACTTCAGTGGAGTGAGCACTTGATGCGAAATCAGAACACTTGGGTGTTCAAAGTTCACACTTAATCACTAATTAGTGTTGTGACTTTGAATAAATTAAATAACTGCTCCATTCCTCTAATTCACTATTTGTTAAATAAGATAATAATTTCATCTATGTCCTAGGAGTTTTATGAAAATAAGGTAGACTCTATAGGCAGCATGACACAGTACCCAGTTTGGAATCAAAGGATCTGGGCTCAAATTCTGGCTCTTCCACTCACAATGTATTGGCGACATTGGGCCTTAGTTTTCTCATCTTTAAAATGATCTGACTGGATTAGATGATGGCTAAAGTCTCTGATCCCATGCCAAGGGTTTTAGAAAGTAGAATTGCTGCATAAATCCTAGCATTTATTTATTCAATAAACATTTATTCAGCATTTATTATGTGACAGGTACTGTGCTAGTGAGAGTGTCCAAAGACCAAAGTGAAATAATGCTTGTCTTCAATCAGCAAACATTTATTAAGTGACTAATGGAGACTATTCTGTCCAAGGCACTGTGCTAAATGCTGGGGAGACAAATACAATAAAAAGAAAAAGTTCTTATTCATGGGAAGCGTGTGTACTAATAGGGAGGCAACAGAGTCCTATACAGGTATATTTCAACTATGGAAGGGACTTACATGCTGTTGGGTGATAAAAGTCATGGACTTGGAATACGAACTATGGCTGGTCCCTTGTTATTGCTGCCTACTTGCTGTGTGGGCTTTGGATACTCCCTCCCCTTGGCTTGCTGAAATCACTAGATTGTTTTCACTGGTGAGATGAAAGGGTTTGTATCCTTTAGTTAAGGAAGTCTTGATGATCTGTTGTTTCTATTATTTTATGAAATGCAAATAAAAGTGCAAAATGCACTAGGTAATAAGCAAAGAGGAAATAGATGAAAAATTCAGGAAACAGATGATAAGCCTGGCCCAGATGCATGAAATAACAGTGGTGGGTACCTTCCGTTATCCACACACCTGCTGGAATGCTATCTCTGCCAAAAGCAAAACAGCTAATTATCTCTTCCCTTGCCTTAGTGGTAATCTCATCATCAAAAAGTGGAGAAACCAACATGGGGAAATTTTATTTCAACACTGATTCATACCAACAGAGAGAAACTGGCTACTGGAGTTTAATGGAAATGAGGAGAAAGTGACTGTTCCTCTGTGGAGTTTATGATAGAGAAGGAGAGAGTTGGGTCTAGGCTGATATATGCCCTAGGTTTTAGGAGAGTAGATTTCAGAGAATTTTGAGGAAGGATAGGTAAGATGCCATGGACTAAAATTCTAATCAGCCCAAGAAGAAAGGAAAGATCACCTGGTCCAGGTGAACTACATCCTTGGTTTCTAAAAGAACTGGTTGATGTGACTGTTGTATCCCAATAATTGAATTTTGAAAAACTGAAAAGAGGAGAGGTAGGACCAAAGAAGAGCAAATGTTGACCTGATTTCTTTTTTTAAAGGGAAGAAAATGGAATCTTTGAGATATAGGTCAATTAACTTCATTTTGATTCCTAGTAAAATTCCCTAACGAGTTATTAAAGAGATATTTATTGAGTATCTAGAAAAGGAATCAATGATCACAAGAGCCATAATGACTTCATCAAGAACAGGTCATGACACACTAATCTAATTTCCTTTTTTTATAGTTACTAAATTGGTAGATTAGTTTATCTTGATTATTGTTGCAGTTTATCTTGATTTTGGAAAATCATGATAATAACAGCAACTAGCATTTTTAGAGCACTTTAAAGTTTGCAAAATGATTTACAAATACCAGACATTTCAGAAATCTAGTTTTAAGGTATTAGGGCTTAAAACTCAGAACAACCCTCCTAAGGGCTGTTATTTGTATCTCCTTTTTCACAGATAAGGAAACCGAGGCAGGCAGAGATGAAGTGACTTGTTTAGTCATATGGCTAGTAAGTAACTGAGGCTGAATTTGAACTCAGGTCTTCCTGACTGTAGGCCCACTCTTACTCACTGTACTATTTAGTTGTGTAACAGTTAAATTAGTTTCTAGTAATAAAAAGTATTATATTTTATGAGGTTTATTAAAGGTTATTAGCAATCAAGGATACAAAATAATAAACCCATGTGCCTAGGACTGATTAGCCCATTCACATCTTACTCACTACATCTGGCCATCTCCGAGTAGAGGAAGAGAGAGAGGCCGAAGTAGGCTTTACAGCCAGTTTAAATACAAATTGTGATCTCATCCAGGTGGGTACTCAGGCGAGATTATAGGGAATTCCGGGAAGTACCAAGGACTTCTGGGGATTGAAGTCTGGGGTTCAAATCTCCATTTTACAGTTGCTTCATACAAAACCATTAAAAAAACCCTACCTTCTTAGTATTAATTTTAAGACAAAAGAGTGGAAAGAACTAGGCAATTGGGATTAAGTGACCTCAATTTAGGAAGTATCTGAGACCAGATTTGAATCCACATCCTGATTCTAGGCCTGGTACTTTTCTTATCTACCTAGCTATCTTCTGCCTAGTATCTCATACTATTTTTCTGGGAGAGATGAAGTAAAAGTAGGTTTTACAATAGTACAACTAGATAGATTTGGAACTAGTTGAATGGTTGGACCTAAAAAGTGGTCATTGATGGTTCTGTATTATCTTGGACTCAGTGGATTGCCATGAGGTCTGGACTTGACACTGTGGTTTGTTTTCCTTTTAATCATCCTCACAAAAATCACTTATTAAAGCCTATGGTGCAGAGCTTATGCTGATGATTTTCCCTTCTACCTCCTTAACTTTTTTACATGAATGGAACTCCTTTTTGATGAAGTAGACTCTTTGACAAGCACAAAGGATCACAGTCTGCCTTGTGTTCTCTAACAAATTGATCCCTCTTTCATCCCTAATCTCTCCCTGCCAACTGATTGTTTCCCTACTTCCTAAAAACATACTCAATCCTCAAAAAAACCCCACTTCATTCATCTGTCCTTCCTAGCAATCATCCTATATTTTTCCTCTTTTTCAAACTAAACTTATTTAAAAAAAATTTTATTTAGAATATTTTTCCATCACTACATGATTCATAATCCCCCCATCCCCACTTTTTCCTCTCCCTTCCCAAAGTCAACAAGCAGTTCCACTGGTTTATACATGTATCATTTATCAAAACATATTTCCATGTAATTTATATTTGCAGTAGAGCGATCCTTTAACATCAAAATCCTAATCATATCCCCATTGCATTATATAATGGAACAGATATTTTTCAAATGCATTTTTGGTTCCACAGTTCTTTCTCTGAATGTGGATAGCATCTTTCTCACAAGTTCCTCTGGATTGTCCTGGATCATTGCATTGCTGCTGGTAGAAAAGTTCATTATGTTCGATTACACCACACTCTATTGGTCTCTGTGTACAACGTTCTCCTGGTTCTGCTCCTTTCGCTCTGCATCACTTCCTGGAGGTCGTTCCAGTTCCCATAGAATTCTTCCACTTTATTATTCCTTTGAGCACAATAGTATTCCATCACCAACAGATACCACAATTTGTTCAGCCATTCCCCAATTGAAGGGCATCCCCTCATTTTCCAATTTTTTGCTACCACAAAGTGCAGCTATGAATATTCTTGTACAAGTCTTTTTCCTTATTATCTCTTTGGGGTACAAACCCAGCAGTGCTATGGCTGGATCAAAGGGCAGACAGTCTTTCAGTACCCTTTGGGCATAGTTCCAAATTGCCATCCAGAATGTTGGATCAATTCACAACTTCACCAGCATCTCTTCCTAGAGGTTGTTCCAGTCTCCATGGAATTCCTCCACTTTATTATTCCTTTGAGCACAATTGTATTCCATCACCAACAGATACCACAATTTGTTCAGCCATTCCCCAATTGAAGGGCATCCCCTCATTTTCCAATTTTTTGCTACCACAAAGAGCGCAGCTATAAATATTTTTGTACAAGTCTGTTTCCTTATTATCTCTTTGGGGTCCTGTAAAGGTTAAATTTTAATGGTTGGACACAGTTTATTTACCAAAATAGAGGGGAAACAATAAAGTAGAGAAATGTGAAAGAGGTTAGAAAAAATACCTATACTCGTCCTCAGCCAGGAGGGCCAGTAGTGAGTAATCATGTGGCCTCCTCCAAGATGGAAGCTAGCCTCTGAGGAAACTAGGAAGGGAGTCAGCCTTTTCACTCACTCAACCAAGTAGTCCAGGAGTCAGAGTCTAAGTTGAAGTCACATCCATGCTGCAGTCTTCAATGAGGTTCCCTTGAAGACTAGCTTCAGGAGATATTCTCCCTGAGACTCAACTTCACCAGACTATACAGAAGGATTTTGTGGCTTTTATGGTGGTTTCCTATCCCTGCCCCTCTTCACAGGGGCCAATCACAGTTTCCAAAATTGTCACCCCTCTCATCCTCTGAAGGTGGCAACTCTCCTCCTAGGATTCACACCTTTGGAACCACACATTTCTGAGTGTGTTAACTCTTAAAAGAATTCAAATCAATTTATTTTGTTGTTAAATCTGTGTCTCTGTCTCTGTCTGTCTGTCTTTGTCTGTCTCTGTCTCTGTCTCTCTCTCTGTCTCTCTCTCTCTCTCTGTCTCTCTGTCTCTGTCTCTGTCTCTGTCTCTCTCTGTCTCTGTCTCTCTCTGTCTCTCCCTCTCTCTCGCACAGGCACACACACACTCACCCCCCACCCCCCACCACCCAGACAGTAATTCTCCCCTTCCCCATTCAGTAAAACTTCAGTGGTTGTCTATTTCTGGCAGTATCAACTACTAAAAACCTCACTTTGGCTTTTAAAGCCCTTTATAACTTAGTTTCTTCCTACCTTTTTCATCTTTTTACATATTATTCCCTTCAAGATACTGGTAACACTGGCCTCCTTGGTGCTCATGATGTTCCATCTTTCAGCACTTCCCCTGGCTGTCCCCTCATGTCTTGAATTTTACCTCCTCATTTCTGCCTCCTGAATTCCCCAACTTCCTTTCAGTCTCAGGCAGAGTTCAGTTTTCTGCAAGAAATTGCTTTCATCTTAGTCCTTCCCTCTGAGATTCTCTCCAGTTGGTTTGCTTATATCTAGTTTGTCCATAGTTGTTTCTTCCAGTAGGCTGTGAATGACTTGAGGTCAGGGACTTGTCTCTTCTCTTTCTTTGTATCCCCAGCACTTAGGACCGTGTCTCGTACATAGCAATTGTTTAAAAAAGGTTTGTTGACTTGGAAAGAGGAAAGATAAATAAGACCCTCAAAGGAATACATGACTTATTGGGATTGCTCAATGTAGAAATTCTCTTCTATACTTTATCTGTCCTGGTCATAACTTGAATATATTTTGCCATGGGATCAGACTCTAGAGATTCTTTTCAACTAGGGAGTTCCTCTTTAACATTTTAATCAGTGATTTGGATAAAAGCATGGATAGAATCCTTTTTAGATTTTCACATGACAAAAAGTTGAGAAAGACAGAGATAGTACTTGAATAACAAGTTTAGGATCCTAAAAGATTTTAACCAGTTAGAATGATGTATAGGACTGACCAATAAGATGAAACTCGATAGGGATGATGGTAAAGTCTTATCCTTGGGCTAAAAAAATCACTCTCACAAGTATATGATGAGGGAAGGCATAGTTGGGTTGTTGTGTCTGAAGAACATCAAGGGGTTTGGGGGGATTTTTAAGGTCACTATAAGTCAATGGAATGATATTGTAGCCAATAAAATCAAATGATCTTCGCTAGAGTTTCCATGAGTAAGGGGATCTTGGTCCTTTTGTCCTCTACTCTTGTCACACCATATCTAGACTATTCCTTTCTATGGAATGCATTTTAGGAAGGATATTGATAAACTGGGGAACATCCAGATGAAGATGACAAAATGATGAAAGACCTCCAATCCAGAAAAGTCAGAGGAGACCTGATATTGTTTTTCAAGAATTTATTAGTTTGGCATGTAAGGAAGGGATCTGACTTGTTTGACTTCAAAGGGAAGAATGGGGAGAAATAGATGGAAGTTGTAAAAGTGACAAATTTAGGTTGGATGTAGGGAAAAACATCCTAACAGTGAGAGCTTCCCCAAAGTGGAATGGGTTGCTTTAGGGGGCTGGGGACCTCCATCTTTTAGTATTCTAAGCAAAAGACTGGAGGAATTCGCTTGTTGAATCTATTATTGTGTTCTCTTTAAGGAAGAAAGATTTCAATCAGCAAAGGAGGATAGAGTCTGCCTTCTTTATTTAGTATTTTGAGCAAAAGGTTGAAGTCTAACCATGCCTTCACTCATCATGCATTTGGGAGAAGGATTTTTTTAGCTCAAAGAAAAGGCTTCACATTCATCCTTATTAAGTTTCATCTTATCATCAATCCTGTCCATTGTTCTAACCTTGCCAAGATCTTGTAGGATCCTAACCTTGTTACTCATGTATTATCTCTCTTCTCAACTTTTTGCCATGAGGAAAATCTGAAAGGATATTGTTCATGTCTTTATGCAAGTCGTTGATTAAAATGTTAAAGAGGAACTCACTAGGTGAAAAGAATATCTATAGTCAGGTTCCATTATAAAACACATTCAAAGCACATTAAGCAAAAGGCTGGAGGACAACTTGCTGGATATGTTGTAGAAAGTGTTCTCTTTTAAAAAATTCATTTATGTGCATATATATATATATTTTTTCCAATCAGCAAAAATCCATCTTCTCTCTCTCCTCCCTTCCAAATGAGAATGAAAGAAAAACAACCCGCCTGTTACATTCATGCTCAATTAGGCAAAGTAAAGATCTACACTGACCAAAGTATTCCCTTTCAGGTTTGGGTTGGAACAGATGGCTCCTTAGGTTGCTTCCAACTTGGAAATTCTGCGATTCTGTGTTTTAGGAAAACAACACCCATCAGCGAATTGCAGAGTTGAGAAAGGAAGGATTGTGGTCTCTTAGACGCCTGCCAAAACTTCAGGAGGCCCTGCGTCCAAAATCTCACTGGGACTATCTCCTCGAGGAGATGCAGTGGATGGCGACAGACTTTGCTCAAGAGAGAAGATGGAAAATGGCTGCAGCCAAGAAGGTACCCCTTTTATCACCAAACTTTATGGCCACTGCTTTGATGGAAAACAACTAGTTGGAGTCACTGTGGAACAGGGGGTGCTCCTCATTGTTCTTGCAAAGCAGCTTTGGCAAATCAGAGAGGCTGGGAATGCCACTAATTCGTCATTTAATCTCAGCTGGCCCTTGCTGCTGTGTGGTAACCCTTTGACTGTCCCTTGGCTTTTCTCTCCCTCTTGCTTCATTCTCTCTTCCCTGGCCCTGCCCTCTCAGGTTCATTACTTACCTTTGATTCTCAATTTTTTTTTTCTAGATAATTTGCCATTTTCTGCCCTCTCCATGAAGGGATACTCCTAATACACCGTTCAAGTGACTGCTCTGTTCTGAGGGCTAACAGTATTTTGTTTGTACCTCTTTTTTTTTAAACCCTTACCTTCCATCTTAGAATCAATACTGTGTATTGGTTCTAAAGCAGAAGATTGGTAAGGGCTAGGCAATAGGAGTTAAGTGACTTGCCCAAGGTCATACAGCTAGGAAGGGCCAGATCTGAACTTAGACCTCCTGTCTATAGACCTGACTCTCAATCCACCGACCCACATAGCTGTCCCTGTTTGTACCTCTCATGAAAATTCCCGATTTTTCCCTTGCATTATAATTATTCCTTTATAATGATATTAATAACATTTATATAGTATCTACTATGTGCCAGGTGCTTTACAAATATGATCTCATTTGATCCTTACCACAACCCTGGGAGGTAGGTGCTATTATTAGCCTCATTTTACATTTGAGGAAACTGAGGCAAACAGAAGTTATGTGACTCGTTCAGGTCATACAGATTGTTAAGTATCTGAGGCTGGATTTGAACTCAGGTTGTCATAACTCTAGGTCCAGTGCTCTATCCATTACCTAGCTGCCGTGTTGATTTTAAGATGACTGTGAAATATCTGGGAAGAAAAAAGTCCAGTAGGCAGTGGGTAAAGCTCAAGAAATAAGGACAAGATTTGTAATTTGAGAATCAGTTGCTTAGAGATGTGACACCTGTAAGAAATGATGAGGTCATTGGAAAAGCATGGAGAGCCGGGGTTATTAACCTGTTCCCATGAGCCTGTTTTAAAAAAATGTATAATATGGTTAATATATATATATACACATATATATATATAACCTATATTACCTACAAACACATATATGTATACATTTCTCTTTGTCTGTCCGACAGAGTTGGTGGAATCCCTACTTGTAATGGTCAGGAGGAGGAAGAGGGAAGCCAGGCAGAAGGAGGCGAAGCTAATGACAGTGGAGGAAAGTTAGTGGCATTGCAGAGAGTATAGAAGGGCTGCTGCTCTTGTGGAGGCTGGAGAGGGCTGGAGAGAACAGAGAGCCAGGGATTTCCTTGGTTTAAAGAGCTCCAGGCTGGCATTGTCTCTATCACTTAGATTTTAAAGGATTGCCCAAGCCCTGGGACAGTTAGTGACTTGCATAGGTTCACACAGCCAGGATGTTCCAGAGGGAGACCTTGAATCCTTCTTGTCTTCCTGAATCTGTCAGAGTCACAGAACTGGAGAGATATTGGATGCCTCAGTGGTCACACACACATGGAATTGTATAATTGAAAATCTGTTACCCTAAAAAAAGAACTACATTTCCCAGGAGCCCACTGACTTCCTGTCATTACGTACTTCCTGTAGATAGGGGATATTAGGTGGGGACGTGGAAGGTCCCACCTCTTTACTTATGGTTTCTTCATGGTCACCATCAATGTAAAAGTTAAAATTAAATCTCAATAATAAAAAATATTATATTTTAAGAAATTTATTAATAAGATCATTAGAAATCAAGGAATAAAGAAGATATAAAATAAAGACCACGTGCCCATGGCTGATCAGCCAGTTCAAATGCCCACCAATCCAATTCTGAACCTCTCTGATTTTATTTTTTGTCTATCCTGTATCTCTGTCTGTGAAACCAGGCTGCTTCTCCATGGAGGATTTTGATTTTAAAAAGGAACTCAGATTTTGTAATTAGGAGGTCATTTATGATCTTTGAGAGTAGTTTCAAATAGAGTAGTTTGGATTGCTAAAGGTTAAAGAAGGAATATGATGGAGTGTGAGAAGGATAGACAGTGGGTCTGGGAGTTCGTAGGTAAAGGGAAAGAGATGGAGATGATAGACTGAGATACTAGCAGAAGTGCTGAAAGGATTTTTTAGGATAAAGGAGACCTGGTAACATTTGAAGGAAGAAATTAAAAGTACTAATGGAGGAGGAGAAATTCAAGATTTAAAGAGAGAGAATTAATTTAGGAGGGTCCTGGAAGAGGTGGAGGAGGTGATAGACTTCCTGTGGTAAATTTACCAATAAAGGCTACCTAATTTTCCCCAAGAGATATGCTTTTTTCATTTTTATTAATTAAACCATATTTTGCAGTTATCTTAAATTGCATTAATAAGTCCTTAACATAACTTATTTGATCTTTTAGTTGGCAGTAGTGATGAGAATACTTTATTTTTGAGTTTCTTTGCATCTCAGCCTTACTTAGTAATAGATAACGTTCTATAAATACTTAAATACAGCAATTCATGTTTTAAGTTCGTGGTCTCTGCAGAGAATTCTTTTGAAAAGCATCACTTTACATGACATATGAGGGTCTTGTTGAAGAAATTTAGCTTCAAGAAGAGAAAACTCTAGAAGAGATAAGATAGCAGTCCTTTGACATTTGAAGGCTGTCACCTGCTTAGTCCTGGAGGGCAGAACCAGGAGCACTTGATGGAAGTTGGAACGAGACAAAATATGGGCTTTGATGGGAAGAAAAATGCCTTAACAATTAGATCTGTTCCAAAGGGAATGGATTGTTGTCTAGAGAGGTGATGGATGATTTCTCTCTCCTTAGAGACCTACTGGCATAGGCTGGTTGACTCCCGGTTGTGTGTGTTGCAGAGAGGATTTTGGATGAAATGTGGCTTTGATTAGATGGCCTCTGTGGTCCTGAGATTCTCTTATTTCCCGAATCCTTTTGGGAATAATCATCCCTTTATTTACTCACTCTATAAATTCATTCTTTTCATTTTTTTAAGTAGGTGGTTCAGCTTTTCCTCTTAATTTAATTTTCCCATGCAAATTTGATTAGATGTATTGATCACTTTGCCCCTTCTCAGTTCCTAAATGGATTTCTTCCTCTTGGAGACAGTTTAACACAGCTAATATTCCTGTTAACATTTCCCTTATGGCCCAAATGCAATTTAAGTAAGATCTTTGGTGGATTAAGGCCATCAGATGACTTGATTCTCATTGCTTTAAAATTAGATTCCAAAAAAATCAAAGTCCAAAAAACTTTGATTAGAAAGCTGTCTGATTATTGTGATTTGCATTTATTTCACATGGGTCTTTTTTTTCAATTAAGATGGTTTACTTTTGCCCATAACATTAATGAATTATCCAGTAGAATATTTACTTTCCTGAAGTATTTTGTATACTTTTTTTAAGTGTTAAGGGAGGATAAGAAATAATTATTGAAGACAGAGATTTTAATTGAACTGATGCTTTAGAATTCTACTTGGTAGAGTACACAGACTTGGCTAGTAAATAGAAGCTTTATTTTTTATTTTTATTTTATTTTTTTAAAGCCCTTACCTTCTGTCTTAGAATCAATACTATGTATTGGTTCCAAGGCAGAAGAGTGGTGAGAGCTAGGCAATGGGGGTTAAGTGACTTGCCCAGGGTCAATTAGCTGGGAAGTATCCGAGGTCAGTTTTGAACCCAGGACCTCCCATCTCTAGGCCTGGCTTTCAATCCACTGAGCTATCCAGCTGCTCCTCCCCTTTTTTAAAAATAGAAACTTTAAAATTAGCATAGATTGTGTTTTTATTCAGAATATGATGATTTTTATTAGATGGTCAGAACTGTGGCTCGTTACCATGAAGAAAAGAAACTTAATGAAATGAAAAACAAAAAGGAGGAACAGAACAAGTTAAGACGTATTGCTGCTTCAATTGCCAGGGAAATAGAGTACTTCTGGTCCAATATTGAACAGGTAAGCCCTTCCTTTTTTTAGTTTAACATAATATATTTGATTTAAAAACCTATACTTTTGCTTCAATTCATGTTTTTTCTTCTCATAGGTAGTAGAAATTAAACTGCACATTGAATTTCAAGAGAAACAAAAACAAGCATTAAATATTAAGAAATATTCAAGACATGGTAACTATTTAATGGAAATGCTGAATAATCTAATTAAAGTTAATGTATTTCACAGAACCATAGGCCATTCACTTTAAAAGTAGTACTTTTATTAGTAAATTTTCTGTGGAATATAAATTATTTTCTTCTGTTTTTCTGATTGAATAAAATAAAAATCTTCAAGCTTTATAAATCCTAATTTGCAGGTAAGGACCCAAAGTCACTAGAAGCCAAAATTAAGATAGAAAATGAGAGCAGTATGGTAAGTGGTTTGTTTGTATTATTTTCATTTTTGAGTTAAAAGAGATCTAAGAGGTTAGCTAATTCAGACAATTCCTTCGTACTTGAAGGGGAGATGGTCATTCAATCCCTACTTGAATACATTTAGGAATGGAGAGTCGAGTACCTTCCAGGGAAGTCCTTCGTTGACAGACAGTGATAATTATTAGAAAAATTTCCTCATGTTGAAATAAAATCTTCTTCTCTGTAACTTCTGCCCAGGAGCTCCATCTCATCCAACTAGAGTAATTTTGAATGAATGAAATATCAGAATTAATAAGCTCTGGATTATATTAAGTAACACTAAAATATTTAATATAAAATATTTTAATATGCATAAACATAAAAGATAATTGGATGGCCCACACCTAGCAGTCATTCTTAGACATAATAGGCACTTAATAGATGCATTTTGGATTTAATTAAATAAAAACAAAGAGTGAGAAGTGGAAAATAATCTTATTGTTTGTGCTTTAAAATAATTTTTGTCAATTTAATGAGATAAATGAACACACAAATATAGGCAATAAATTTGTGTTATTCTATAAAAAGGATTTAATATCTATATTATATGTGTGTATGTATATATTTATATATATATATTTAGACCCTTACTTTCTGTCCTAGTAACAACTCTCAGAGAAAAGTGCTAGGCATTTGGGGTAAGTGACTTACTCATAGTCACACAGTCAGGAAGAATCTGAGGCCAGATTTGAATCAAAGTTCTCCCAAATCCAGGCCTGGCACTCTATCCATTATGTCTTCTAGTTGGCCCTTTACTTTACTAATTCTTTCTCTCTTAAAAAAAAAAAACAAACAAACCTTATCTTCTGTCCTAGAATCAATACTGTGTTTTGGTTACAGGGCAGAAGAGTGGTAAGGACTGGGCAATGGGGTCACATAGCTAGGAAATGTCTGAGGTCAGATTTGAACACAGTACCTTCTGTCTTTAGGCTTGGCTCTTTATTCACTGAGCCACTTAGCTGCCCCCATCTACATATATCTTAACTTTCAAGTCTACAAGTATTTTTAAAGTGGTTACTATATGCTAGGCACTGAGTGTAGTATTAAACATAAAAAAAGAAATGCAAAAGCATTTCTTATTCTTATCATGAGTTCTGTTTTGGACATGTTGCATTTGAGATGCTCAGAGAATAATCAATTCAAGATGCCCAAAAAGGTGCCTGATGCAGAACTTAGGTGATACCATAAGTCCAGAAATAAAGATCTGTGAATCATCATCTGCACTGAGGTGATAATTGAAGCCATGGGAGCTGATGAGATCACCAGGTGAGATAGCACAGAGGGAGAAAAGAAATGGGCCTAGGACAGACCCTTGGGGGACACCCATTGTCTTTCCTTTAGTCGTTTGATCCCTAATATTTCCAAGGATAGATTCTCTGAGGTTTAGAAGTTGGAAACAGTTGAGAAAGTTAAAAGATAAACATTATTAAAGAACTGGTAGCAGTATAGGAATGTGTTTTAATGTTAAGATTCAATCTGTATGAATTCAATGGATTGTTATAGAAAATTTGTTTTTTCTAAGCTGCAAATAAAATTGACTTGAGGAAGTGTTTAAAAAGAGAATTTGGTAATGTCTACTCACTACTTTATAGAGTGATAATATTTGATTTTCTTTTTTTTTTTTAATTGTAGACTTCACCATCAGGAAAGAAGAGAAAGGCAAGCACATCTTTGACTGATGAAGAAGGTTTGTTTTTTCATTGGCTAGGTTTCTAGATGTCCATGCCTTTCTTTCCATTTATTCAACTATAAAATATTCTATTTCCCTTTTTTATTTTATTTTATTTATTTATTTTTTAAAACCTTTACCTTTTGTTTTGTATTGGTTCCAAGGCAGAAGAGTGGTCAGGGCTAGGAAATGGGGGTCAAGTGACTTGCCCAGGGTCACACAGCTGGGAAGTGTCTGAGGCCAGATTTGAACCTAGGACCTCCTGTCTCTGGGCCTGGTCCTCAATCCACTGAGCCACCCAGCTACCCCCTATTTCCCTTTTTTTTAGAGTAAGGTAGAACAGTGGTTGTCAAGGATCAACTTTGGTATTTGTTTTTTGTTAAGTGGTAATTTGGCATATATATTCTCCTGCCAACTTTTTAAATCATAGTAGAAGTATTGGCAGGGAAAAACATTTTTGTTATCAGTGCCGGTGTGGTGGCTTTTCCTAATCTAAGAAGAACTGAAAGTTTTTATTATCCTTTAAATCTTTCAAATAGTCTTTCAGTAATTATTTTTCAGGTATTCCAATGCCACGCTAGTATGTTTATGAAAGAAATATAAGACATCTTTCAGAGTTTAAAATTTAATTGAGATAAAACCAACCCATATAAAGTAAATGGCGAACAGTAACATCCTAAATTGTGTTAACTGATTGTAATTACAACAGAAGTTCAAAGAACAGATTGATCAGGATGGTTGAGAGACTGTTCTTTGTAGTAAGTGGCATTTAACCTGGATTAGTCAGATTGGAAAGGCTGGGAAAGAGGTGGGGAAGGCTCCCAAGAAGTAAGAGAAACTGGCTGAGGATGATCTACTTATTTTATTTTATTTTATTTTATTTTATTTTATTTTATTTTATTTTATTTTATTTTATTTTATTTTATTTTATTTTATTTTATTTTATTTTATTTTATTTTATTTTATTTTATTTTATTTTTGAACTCTTACCTTAGGTCTTATAAATGATACTCGAGTATTGATTCCAAGGCAGAAGAGCAGTAAGAGCTAGGCATTTGGGATTGTCCAGGATCACACAGCTAGGAAGTATCTGAGGCTACATTTGAACCCAGGACCTCCTGACTCCAGGAGTAGCACTGTATCTGCTGTGCCACCTAGCTGCCCCTTTACCTATATATTTCTTTTTTTTTTTAAATTTGACCTTCTGTCCTAGAATCAATACTAAGTATTGGTTCCAAGGCAGAAGAACAGCAAGAGTTAGGCAATTGGGGTTAAATGACTTGCCCAGGATCACACAGCTAGGAAGTATCTAAAGCCAGATTTGAACCCTAGTCCTTTTGACTCCATGCCTGGTACTGTTATCCACTGTGCTATGTAGTTGTCCTCCTAGATCTACTTATAATGGTTACCTACTGTATACAATTTAAAATGAAATTCTGGAGTCCCGTCCAAGGCCCTTCACCGTTTGACCATAATTGACCCATTTTTTATTTCTCATTGCTCCCTGACATTCGTGCTAGTTGGGCTGGTTTCTTCTTGTACCAAGTAATCTCTGCCAGCTTAACTAGAGTGACCTGATAAAAACTATTTGCAGACTAGCTGGGCCTCCATGTTCAGGTGATATTGGACATTTGGAAGACTTGAGGTAGTGATACTGGCCAAGAGCAGGTGATGGAAAGCGAGGCCCCTGGTAGGCATAGAAATAGAGAAGCTGCGGAGCTGGACTGGGAGACAAAAGGAAGGGTTAGAATATTCAAAACAGATTGTATATGGGCAGGACAGTTTTTGACTTGACTAACACTTTGTTTTATTTTTGTTTTCTCCAGAAGTATAATGATAAAGCATTGGAATTTGCTAGACTAAGATGCAAATCATTCCAATTTGGTTTTAAAATCTTGTTTTCCTAAGGAGGATATCTTTTCAAAACTGAATGCATTTGAATGAACATTTGCCTTGGGAGTTCAGGCATAAAAGAGCAGATTTTTACAGTATTTTGCAGTTCAGCAGAGAAGTCAAGAACCATTTTTCCCAAATGGTTTTGAATTTTAGGCTTTCCATCTCGTAACTCTCTTCATATGTAAAATGGCATCTTGAAGGCAGTACTCCTAAAAGATCTGTTTCCATTTCACTTGAGCGTAGTTAGAGAGATCTGCTTTCCCCAGTATCTATTCCCTCCTGTGCTACTGAGTGAAATAATTGTTTAGACATGGTTTTTGAGTGTGAACTTTCCCAGTTTCATCCTTCTCCATTGTGATACATTGGTTATGCCAGAGCTAGAGTTTTTGAGCCACTCCCCCACCCCAACCCCAACCAAACTCCTTTCTTAAAGTATCAAGAAAAAAAAAATATCTTGCCAATGTCAACACGAGTTCATAGAATCATGTCATGTTAGGACAGTGGTTTAATTATGCCCAGTGGTTTCTTTTGTGTTCAGTGGAAGATGAAGAGGAGACAATAGAAGAACAAGAATCAAAAGAAGCCAATATAAACCACCAAGCAGAGCTGTGCCGCTTGGTTCGGGAAGGTGAGTGGGCAGTGTCAGTGATCATTTCATTTCCTTTTTTAATTTCTCCAGTGACTTTGTTACGCATGTTCATTTGAACCAGGATGGCCCAAAAAAGACCTACACAAACCCATTTTATGACATCAATAGTTTATTGAATAATAGAAATAACCTCTTGAAAATGGAAGCATGAAATCATTATGAGGTTAGGAAAAAAGTTCATGTGCAAGAGTGCTATGATGTTTTTATAGTGCCAGTCTTCTAGAAGCAAATATTTAAGGAATCATTCAGTAAATCCTCTTTTACTTCTTCCCTTGCAGTTGGGAATGAATGGCTGAGATCACTTGGTTTCATTTTTAGTGCTTTTCCCATCCCAAAGTCATAAACTATCCATGTAAAAACAAATTAAACAAATTTCCATGTACCATTAGCACAATTCTGGGAGAAGTCCTTCCATATTGGAAATTGGGTCTGGTGATGTTTTAGATATGTCTTTTCTGAGGACCCGTCTAGACAAATTTGGAGAGGCTCTTCAGTTCTGACACTGACTGGCCAAGTTTTTTGGCCACCGTAACTCTAGAAGACCCTCCATTATGCTCTAGAGGGGTCACATCCTGTATTAGGAGAGACAGTGCCCACCAGTATTGGTGATATCATGGATCCTTGAGGCATTTGAAATTAGAAGTGATTAGGAGAACTAATCTAGTAATTGTCATAAAGACAAATTAATTAGTGACATGTAAATCAATTAGGCAATAAACCTTTCTAAAAACCTCTCTTAATGTTTTAAATTTTCTATCCTGGCTTAATCAGTATTTTTAAGGTATCCAAATTTTCCACAACACATTAGAAAGGAATTGGGAACATTAGTTTTAGAGGAGAAGGGAAATGATTTTTTTTAACCCTTACCTTTTATTTTAGAAGTCATACTAAGTATTAGTTCCAATTCAGAAGAGTAGTAAGGGCTAGGCAGTGGGGGTTAAGTGACTTGCCCAGGGTCACACATCTTGGAAGTATCTGAGGCTAGATTTGGAACCAGGATCTCTTGTCTCTGGGCCTGGCTCTTAATCCACTGAGCCAGGTAGCTGCCCCTGAAAGTGCTTCTTCTAAATTGAATTTTTATGCCATGAAAGTGCCTAGAAACATGCCTTTGTGAACTTTTTATCATTTATTCATTTCATTTAATGCATTTATTAAAAACTTGTATTTATCACTGTGCTAGGCATTGTGAGTGAATGAATCATTTTTCTCTTAAACCTTCTTCAGCTGAATTGCCTTTGGATGACTTAGTCAAGCTATATGAAGGTGCTTTTGTGGGAAGTTTCAAATGGCCACAATCTATGTGTGAAAGTGAAGAAACAACCAGTGAAGAAGGTAACTTCTGATCAATTATTTAATTAAATTATACATTAATTTTCTTCTGTTTTAGAAAGCTGAAATAATCATTTGTATCCAGGGCCAATAAAATAGATTGCTTATGTTTCTTCCAGGAGCATATAATTATTTTATAGACAGGCATTTTAAAAAATCAAGTTTAATTCGATTACATGTAGAAACAATTTTTGACAATTGTTTTTTTTTACTTTTTTGTGATTCACATTATCTTCCTTTCCCTCTCCCTCCTCGAGGTAGTAAATAGTCTGTTATAGGTATAACAACTTGTTTTAAGAATTTAGTTCAATCCTAATTCAACAACTTTTCGTTTTAAAACTCTTACCTTCTGCCTTAGTATCAATTCTAAGACGAAAGAAGGCTAAGGGTTGGACAGTTGGAATTAAGTGACTTGCCCAGGGTCATACATTTGGGATGTGTCTGAGGCCAGTTTTGAACCCAGGTCCTCCCAACTCCAGACCTGTCTCTCTATCCACTGAGACACCTAGTTATCCCCCATAAGCATTTGCTAAGTGCCAGACACTGGGGCATAGAAGAAAAATTAAAACTCCTGGAGACTACATTTGATTGACAGGGAGCAACATACTGTACCAGAGAAGGCAAATCAAGAACCCTTAACTTCTTTAAGAGGTCAGTCCAAGCCCAAGGGCTTGCCTTTAGATAAGGCTTTATTAATGCTATTAGTAATCTCTTCCTCCCTCAAACTACTTTGTTTTCCTTTGCATATAATTTACATTTATTTATGAGTACAGAACGTTTCTCCCCAATAGAATATATGCTGCCTGTTGGCAGGCACTATTTCATTTCATGGTGCCTGGCCCATAGTAAAATGTTCATTTTAGGAATAAATGAAAATATATACAAAGTAATTTTGCAATGGAGAGAATACTAATAAATGGGGAAGTCAGAAAGAGTTTCTTATAGAAAGGGGCATGTGAGCAGGGTCTGGAAGGGAGGTAGGGATTCTAAAGGTGGAGTTCAGGAGAGAGAGCATCCCTGGCTGCCATGTGCAAAGAGACAAGGAAATGAGACTGTTGTGTTGGGCATCTGCAAACAGCAGCCTCATTTGACTGTAAGGTAAAGTACATGGAGGGAAAGTAGTATGAAATCTGCCCAGAAATAGAGCTTAGAGCCACATTGTGTTTGCTTTGGTATGTATTTAAATTTTAAATTATTTTTTGTATTTATATTATATTTATTTCCCCATATTTCCCTTCCCCCAATTCCACTCACAGAGCCGTACTTTATAACAAAGAATAAAGTGGGGAACTGCAAACAACTCAGCAAAAATCACTAGCATATGTGAGCAGTGTATGCAGTCTGTTCCATCCATGGTCCCTTGTCTCTGTAGCGAAGGGAAACATTTTCATAACTCTTATGATCCAAGCTTGATCATTATATTTCATAGTGTATTAATTTTTTTATCTTGGAGTCAAATTATGAAGGATTGTTGTTTAGTCTTTTGATTATGTCTGACTTTTCATGACCCCATTTAAGGCTTTCTTGGCAAAGACACTGGAGTGGTTTGCCATTTCCTTCTCCAGCTCATTTGACTGATGAGGAAACTGAGACAAATTGAGTGAAATGACTTGTCCATGGTTACATAGTGTAAGGGTTAAAATTATGGCTGAGACTGAATATAATAATATTTTTTGGTCGCCAAGGATTTTATTTATAAAATCCTAATGAACACCCAAGTCAACTGGAAATTTTATGTTGATTTAATTGATAGTGGAGGAGATTAAGGAGAAGAAAGATGGAAAGGAGTAGGTTTTCTCCTCCTCTCCTCCTCCCCCCCCCACCTGGCTGGTACTGAGTGGGAAGATTAGGAGATAAGGTTTTGGAGTATGAAGGAGGAAGGAGTCAGGTTTGAACTCCAAAAAGGAAAGGGCTAAGTCAAGATGCCTGAACCTGAAATCAGCTCCAGGGCAAAACTCACCACCAAACTCAGACAATAGCTGCCACCACTCCAAGATGTCAGAATGCTTAGCATGCTGCCAGCTAGAGTCGCCTCTCCAGGGAAAGAGAAGGAGAGAGGAAGTGATGTGCCTTATATAGACAGTTTTACATCATTTTCCTGCATCTCATCTGTACCAATGATGGCTTAGCTTGACTTAGGACAGCCCAGGGGTCTGTCCTTTTTTTTTTGCACATGTCTGTTGAAGGCCATCTCCTCAGATAATTAAATCTTGAGTTTGATGCAGACCTTCCAAATCTTGTTAAACTAAGAAAGGAGGAGAAATGTAGAGTTTCCAAGACCTGATTCTGTTATTCCAAGTATCTCCATTATTACTGATCAGGGAATAGCTAAATCAAATCTTCTAAAGAATGGTCTAATTAGGGTGGAATAGTTTTAAAATTCACAATAGCCAGGAAGTGTTTGGGGTCAGATTTGAACTCATATCTTCCTGGCTCTCTGACCAGTGCTGTCTACTGCACCACCTCTCTACCTTATTATGAAGGGCTTTAAATGTAAAAGAATATGATAACCTGAATGAAGATTTCATTCAAATATGAGAGTTTCACACCAGAATTATCCAGAGATTCCCTTTGTTTAATATCCATCCCTTTTGTCAGTCTATCCTGGTCAGCATCACAGCAAAGGTGAACTCCCTTTTTTTCCTCCCCCTGGGAGATAATTGTAGCAAGATGGAAAGAGCCTAGAACCAGTTGTGCATCTGCCTCCCTGTTCTGTTACTGCTCATTCATCTCCTGGCCCTAGGGGTATCAGCTGCCTCTCTGGACCTCAGTTGTCTCCTCTACAAAATGAAGGGATTGGACCAGGCAGTACCTAGGCCTTTCTGGCTCTCGGGCCTGTCCCTTCAATCTTCTGCTTGCAGTGTTGTATGTAAATACAGACTCTGGAGATTCTCTAGGGAAGCCGTTTGCCTTGATTCCAATTCAGAGACAATAAAATAGGCATTGTCTTAAGCATTTACTGTGAGCAGTTGTACTAGGCACTGATGGGGGAGTCAAAGTGGTCCTTGCCTCAAGGGCCAGGTACAGTTTGAGGGGAAAGCCACAGTCTAATAAGAGATTGATTAGGCTTTAAATACTGTTGAAACTAGTCTTAATGAAAACGTTTAAATTATAGTTCCTAAAATTGTATGATTGAAGAATTGGAACTTAATAGGATGCTATGTGGTATCCAATAACTTTCTGTCCTGGTGACAAAGGCTGCTGTCTGCTTGTAGTGATGAGTGCGTGGGTGGTCAGATGGCACCGCAGTGTACAGAGAACTGGGCCTGGAATCAGGAAAACTGGAGTTCAAATCTGACCACACAGACATATAGTAGCTATAATCCAGAGCAAGTCACTTAACCTCTGTTTCCCTCAATTTCCTCAACTGTAAAATAGAGATGATAATAGCACCTGCCTCCCAGGGTTGTTGTGAAGATGAAATGAGAAAGTGAATGTGCTATAGAAATGCTAGCTGTTATTATTATTACTAAGTATGTATAAACCTAATTCTTTAGACCTTGGTGTATCCTGGAGGAATCTGATGCTAGGGAAAGCTTCCTGACTTTGGATCTTGACTACCAGTTCAAGGATCCCAGATCGACCTTCCCAATCTCATTGCAGAGTTCACAGAAATATTTTATTGAAATTGAAATTTAAACTTTAACGATCAAATTTAATGCTTAAATTTCACAGAAGTCCACTTAAAACATTTCTAAAGTGAAGTCATTAAATGATTATTACCCTTATTAAACACTGATATAGTTATACATTGTTTTATGTCTTCTCTAGACCTGGAAGAGACCACCAATGCCAGGGAAAAGAAGGAAGTTGTTATCATAGATTCGCTCCTCAGTGTTGGGCAATACCGAGGTGTGGAGAGAACCAGTCTTGGCAAGAGGCATATGAGAGATATTACAGAGGTGGTGGCAGCAGCAGAAACTCTGTTACCCAAGGGCAGTGCCCGCATCACAACCGCGGTACATCTTTTTTTGGTTTTTGGCAGCCTGTGGGTGTTAGGGCAGGGATCCAGGGACAGGCCAGCTCCATAGCCGGATGCAGGTGTAGGCTTGATTCTAGGTGGTACTGCTATGGATAAGACACTTTAATGGGTGTTTAATTCCTCCCTGGAAAATTTAAGGCATCACGGGGTACCTCTGAAAAGGTATCATTTTGCTTTGTCATTTGGTTGATTTTTCCAGAGAAATTACTTGTGTTATTTTTTCAAATCTCTGAGCCGTCAGAGGATCTGCTGAACTAAATTGAGAAGTATTTGTTTTTTTTGATCAAAGGAGGAAAAAGATACTATCATCAGAGGTTGTCAGATTTTTTATTTTTTCTTTTTTTCTTAAACAGGTGAAGTTTTCTACTCCATGTTTGTTATATGGCGTTCTCAGAGAGTACCAGAAGATTGGGCTAGACTGGTTAGCCAAACTATACAGGAAGAATCTCAATGGCATATTGGCAGATGATGCTGGGCTTGGCAAGACTGTGCAGGTTATTGCCTTTTTTGCCCATTTAGCTTGTAATGAAGGTAAGCAAATTGGCCGAAATTTATGTGTTTGAAATATTGTTTGTATCTCAATTTCTGTGATGAAATTTTGTTGTGAGTGCTCATTATATCTATTTTTGGGATGAAAAGGAAAAACTAAAATAAAACTAAAAAAACCACATTGCTTCTAGTTGCTGTTCTATATTTAAAAATAAGTTCCAGCATTATAAATATACATATTTTTAAATTTTTGGTGGGTGGAAATACAGATTTCTGAAAGAAAAACATTAATTCTCTTTGACGTGCTACATTAATATTCCCTGGGATTGACTAAATCAGAATGCTCATTTTACCTCAATTTTTTTATGAAAGCTCTCACCTTTAGGTTCCATTCTCTGTCTCTGTCTTTGCTCTAGGTAACTGGGGCCCCCATCTCATTGTGGTTAGGAGTTGTCATATATTGAAGTGGGAACTGGAACTGAAACGTTGGTGCCCCGGTTTGAAGATTCTTCTTTATTTTGGTGGCCAAAGAGAGCTTAGAGCAAAGAGACAGGTATTGTGTTCTGGGAGGATTTGTTCTTTATTATCAAACCTGCTTTTGCTGTCTTCCTCTTTATCATCCAGGAACCAGTCGCTTTCCATATTCATAACTATATAGGAGAGAACCAAAGAAACACATTAGACGTTGCTAGAAACAGGGGTACATTTCTCAGCATGGAATGGATTATAAAAGGAGGTTGGGCCGTCTCTTTCCCAGGCCCTGTAAGAGCTGGAGAAATCTGTCAATCTTTGATCATTCTAGTCCATGTCCTTTGGAAAGATTTCTAACAAAAGCTCAAGAATGAGTAGTACATCCCTCATATACACTGGCTGTAACATTTTTGGGGGGTAGCATTTGCCTCCTTAGAAATATACTTTATTCTGGGGTTGTCACATTATTTTAGGGTTAATCCTGCAGTCCCAGAATGTCTGCTTTACAACTGATTCCTTTTTTTTTTTTTGGAAGGAATGGTCTGAACCCAACAGCTTCAATGTGTGCATCACCTCCTACAAGCACTTCTTTAAAGGGCATCAGGCCTTTGCCAAAGTGAGGTGGAAGTACCTGGTGGTGGATGAGATGCAACAGATCAGGAACATGACAGAAAAACACTGGGAGGCGCTTTTCAGTCTCCGGAGGTTCGTTTGACACATGGAGTATTTGTTTTCATGAAAATAACTGAATTCCCCTTCTCCTCACTTTTATAAAACCCTGAACCTTTATACTAAGTACTGATTCTAAGGCAGAAAGAAAAGCTGTAAGGGATAGGCAGTGGGGGGAGGTGTGTGTGTGTGTGTGTGTGTTAATGACTTGGCCAGGGTCACCACAGCTAGGATTTTCCTCCCATCTCCTTATTTAAAAATGAAACACAGAAAGACAAGTGTAGGAAGAATTATAGTTGAACATCACCAACAGATATGTTAGGAGAATCCATCCTACTAGATCAGGGCCATTTGCAGTGTGTATATAGTTCAAATTTCCTTTTACACATTTTTAAGAGCTCAATTAAAAAAAATTAATCATATAGTGAATGCAAAGATTGTCCCATATGATTGGCCTGATCTTCTGTCCTAGTATCAATTCTAAGACAGAAGAGTGGTGAGGCAGACTGTTGGGGCTAAGTGAATTGTTTGGGGTCATATAGCTAGGGAATGTCTGAGGCCAGATCCTATATGCTTTTAATAGTGTATAATATGAGATAAACTGTTTATGTAAATAATACATATAAGTAATGCAATGAAATTTATTTGTTCCTTCTACTCACTCTCTCGAATCCCTACATTTCTGTTTTCCTGCTTCTACTTAAAAACAAACAAAAAAGCTCTTCAGAAATAGTAACTATTTTCTATATCATGATTTATATTAGAGAGAATAAAAGAAATGATCTTCAAATTGAACCCAGTGGGATTTGTGTTGGAAAAGAAGAATATTTGAAAAAAAAATCAATTGCCAATCCTTAGAGAAACTTAGGCCTTTTAAAAACTGCATTAAGTTTTGTGGATCATGACCATCAGTATGCCAGCTGGTCTAGCAGATCCACTCCATACTTATGATTTGGAACCACTCAAGACCATTAGTCTTTTCCAGAAGCTAGATTAAATATTTTTAGAAGGTTTTTTTGGAGTAAATTTGTAGGGAGTAACTTTGTAGAAGTAACGTTTAGGGAGAAGTTGGCCCAGAGCACAGGGCTGACATTTACTAAAGGCGAATTAAACAGCATATGAAGGCTTGGAAACTTAAGCTTTTTTTTTTTAATCATATATAGGTCAAATCTTGTTATACATTATAGCACATATCCAAATTCGTTGATTGTATTGAAATTTGACCACAGCAAATATTGCCTGAATAAGTGAGCTGTTGGCTAAAAGTTTAGAAAAAGTTTGTATTAAATAAAATTTCATTGTAATAGTAATAGTAATCTTAGTAATAGTAATCTGTAATAGTAATCTGTTGTCACAAGATTTCACTTTTATCATAAAGAATTTTATAATTTAATTGAGCAGACAGATTTGAGAAAATGTTAAAGAGATGGAGACTTTTGTATATTGAAAGGTTATAGATGGTACAAATGTGAATATGAATGAGCTCAAAGGTATAATTTAGATGAGGGATAGGCTCGGTTAAATCGAAAGGAAATTGTTTAAAGTCATCTGAAAGGCTTGAAATCAGTCTAGGTACTCTTTATACCGAGACCTCAGATTTAATGATCTTTAGTCTAAAAGCATTGGGGCCAACAGGCCGAACTTATTGTTTGAGAAATGAAAAATGTTGTTGTTGTTAGGGGAACTCCGATATTAAGTAGACAAGTTCTGCATATTCTGCATTTGGGGTGAAAGTATGATTTTGAATATTTAATGGCTTCTTGCTGTGGTACACTAGCTACTTTTCCAATGGTATAAACTCTCTCTTTCCCGTGAATAAGTAGCTGAAAGAGCTTAGGCTGACATTTCAGAGAGATTTGTTTTCCTTAGAGTATTTGAACAGATAAGGCATCTGGCCAGAGAGTTTACTCAGAAGATAAAGAACATTAGCTCTTTATAAAACATCAGATCTCCTTAATCCAATATTTGTCAGGATGGTAAGGACTTCTGAAGGACAAGAATAAGCACTAATGAATTGTTTTATTCTTTCTTTTTACAGTCAACATCGTTTGCTCCTGATTGACACTCCTTTACACAACACCTTGATGGAATTGTGGACCATGGTACACTTTCTGATTCCTGGAATTTCAAGACCATATTTGGATTTTCCAGTGAAAGCTACTAATGAAGAGAATCAAGATTATTGTCATAAACTTGTCATAAGGTTGCACAGAGTATGTCAGATTTCTCCCCCCCCCCCCATTATCAGCATTTATTATAGTGAACTATAATCTACTAAAAATAATCTGTGTGGCCATATTCTACTAGTGAAGGCCTATGTGCATTTTCACAGGTTCTCTAGTGGGACTCCTAAGTCTTGTTTCACTGCTAAATTTTAAAGATGAGCGGCAGAGTAAATAAGGAAAGAATTTATAATTATTTCTGTTTCTTGCTAATGTGTGGCTATATCATTATTATTCTAAGGTTTGCAAAGTGTGGGCCACCTTGGTAAAATAGACAGTGAAAATACAATACAAGACATGAAGATACTTGTTTAGAAGGAAAAAAAACTGGAATAGTATGCATGTGAAAAACAGAACTTTATTTAGATAGATGGGAATCTACTTTATTCTCTTCAGGGATGAGTCAGTAGAAGAGTTGAGATTTGAAGTAGCCTTGAAAGAAAGTGAGTGTCTTTATGAATATCAAGGTTTAAGAAGCAGTTTAAGAGAAGGCTCAGAATCAGGAATGAGAGAAGATGAAGAAAGGCATCAGGAGTGGGCAGCTGGGTGGATAGAGAGCCAGGCCTAGAGATGGGAGGTCCTAGGTTCAAATCTGACCTTAGATACTTCTCAGCTGTGTGACCCTGGACAAGTCACTTAACCCCCATTGCTTAGCCCTTACCAGTCTTCTGCCTTGGAACCAATACACAGTATTGATTCTAAGGCAGAAGGTAAGAGTTTTAAAAAAAAGGCATCAAGAGAAGGTTTGTTTGACTGGTGTCAAGTAAATGACTAGAGGGGGTTAGAAGGAAATGAGAGGCTATACTGAGCCAGAACACCAAGGAAGGTGTCCAAGCCAAGAATGAGATGGCAGTTAGTAAAAGGGGACAATAATATTGTATTCAGTTCTATAGGCTGTATATTTAAAGTCATTCACTATAGATGAGCCAGAAATATGGAATTATTTTGCCGTAATATTCAGATTTGTTATAGAATTTATTTAGTCAGATCGACAATATTGTCTATTTACATAGACCTAGTTTATTATCCATTATGATGGATAGTACAGGCATAATGGCATTAATAAGGATTTCTCTGAAGAAACGTGTATTTTTTCCTAGATGATACAGCCATTCATTTTACGAAGATCGAAAAGGGATGTTGAAAAGCAGCTCAGTAAGAAATATGAACATGTGTTAAAATGCCGCCTCTCCAATCGCCAGAAAGCCTTATATGACGATGTGATCCTCCAGCCAGGGTGAGACCAGGGGCTCCATGACTTCACACTGGCTTTTCTTTCCAAGCATCTCACAGAGGGCCTGGCCCATAGGAGGCCCTCGGGCAGTCAGGGTGGGTGGATGGATGGGATGCAGGTCTGGCGCTCAGTGTGAAGAGAGCCCGCAATGATGTGGGTCCATCATTGGCGAGTCCCATTGATTGGTCATTGGTGTGTGGTCCTGCCCACGCTGCCCTCTGTGCCCACCCAACCAGCCTGCACTCTAAACGTTCCAGCAGAGAGACAGATTAAGACAGATGCATGCCTGAAGGCGGTAGAAACAAGCTCCATAACAAAGATAATATGATCAAATAATAACTTGTTTTAAGATAAATTCTGCATGTCCACTCAGCTCAGCGGGATGAAGGCTGATGGGATCCGTCTCTTTCCATGTTCACAGAACCCAGGAAGCCCTTAAGAGTGGACAGTTTGTCAGCGTCCTACACGTCCTGATGAAGCTGCAGCGGATCTGTAACCACCCTGACCTCATCGATCCCAGACTCTCTGGCGCCTCGTATGTGCTGGAAGCTCTTGAGTTCAGGACGGCCACCGCCATTGTACAGGCGCTGGAGCGCGGGCCCTGGAAGGTAAGCAGCCTTGCCATTGCCTCTGCTGAGAGGGGCTGCTGCTTCCCTTCCATGGAGCCTGGCCCTCTGGGAGGGAGCCTAGAAAAGTCACAGCCCCCCTTCATTGGAGACGTGCCATAAGCTCCTCTGGGGCAAAGATGTCCTCCTGCCTCTTGTCAAGGCCACGGGGGTTAAGCTGTGTAGCTCAGAGCAGCTGTCCTCATTTTTGTGGGTTTTCAGACCACCTTCTCTGTTTTCTTCTTTGACTAAATTCTTGACTGATGAATTCTGATCCCTGATGATGTGTGTGTCAGTTGAATACCAGACTTATCATCCAACTGCTCTGAAACATAGCTGGTATGTAAGGAGTGCTCTGAGGTTTTCAGCCTGGCTTTATACAATCTCATTGGATTGTATAATCCTGTGAGGCAGGTACTAGAGCTACTGTACCCATTTTATAGATGTTAAAACTGAGAGTCTGGGAATTAAGGTGACTTGCCCTTTATGGTGACACTGCTGGTAAGAGGCAGAAGTGGATTCAGACCTAAGGTTCTCCTGAATCCACTGCCTTCTCACTGCCTCTGTAGAATGGATTGGCTAGATATGTTCTTGGCCTGAGTCAGCTCCCTGAATGTTCTCTTTCACACTCTAGAGGTGGTTGGATGTCCTGTTCCCTCTTTTGAGTGTAGCAGCCAGGGATCTCCAGAGGAAAGGGCCACCAGTCATGGCTGCCTGTAGGGAACATTAAGTTGGGTTGGACTTAGAGGCTTTTGTATGACAACTGGACAAAGCATCATTGTTTGACATTTTGAAAACAAGATCTTTGCTCTTTTTTTTTTTAACTAGGATACTGACATGTCAATATTTGATCTGATTGGAGTAGAAAACAAAATGACACATTATGAAGCCCAGGTGCTGCCCAGACAAAAGATCACCAGGAAGCTGATGGAGGAAATCTACACCTCACCTCTGCCTCAGTCGAGACCCAGACCTGTCAAAATCAAGCCCAACAGGTGGGCCTCATGGGAAACATGCTTGCAGCCACCTGGATGTGGCCTCTTGGGGTTTAAGTAGGAGAGAAAAATGCATGGCCAGTTGTAGGTCAGGGAATGAGAGTAAGAGTCTCCCCTCCGACTTCTACTTGAGTTTCACTCTGGATGAGTTCCACATAGTCTCTCCTTGAAGTGCTGATGGCTGATGGGAAGGTCCTATTCCAATGAGATCATAGATCCTGTCCAATCAAAGAGATGACTGGCCAATCATGTTCTTCCTGCTTTCATCTGAGGGATCTGGGCCCTTCATCAGTTGGATCCGAGACTTAAATGAGGACAGAGGAGGGTTAGGGCTTTTGTTAAAGCCTGCTGCAGGGTCTTGGATCACAGTTTAGGATAAATAAATTTTCCAAGATTAGACTTCTCTAAAAGGGTCAATTAGAAATGTCTGTATCATCACATCATGGGGCAAGATGTATTTACTCAGATGACAGTGAGAGCTGCCAAGATGCTTCTTGTCTTCCTCTGCTAGACCAGGCTTCACAGAGACCTTTCCTTTCACCATCAATTAGGCAGAACGGAGGTCCCTTTGCTTTGAGTCCTTTCCCTGGATCATCTTGAATTCTTTATCCTTTAGGTTTCTGATCTTCTCACTTATCTCTTCCACTCACAGTCATCATAATGACTTTCTGATGGCTCTTGTTTCTGAGCCATCCTTAAGTGATAGTTAATGGGGCCAAAAAGGTATTGCTAGAGCCCCAATACTTTTCTATTCACTTTGAAAATTTACTAAAAAGGACTGAAGGATGAGGCAAGCTAGAGAGCTAGTGAAGGTGTGGACTGCCTGCTCTAAGACCCAGAGAGACTGATGGCATACAATGGGACTCCACTGCTGTGGCAGAGAGCAGCTGTGCTGCTCTGAGCTCAAGCTGTCTCCAGAATCGAGGAGGAAAGCTGAATCTCAGAAAGGGGGACTGATTTGTTCAAGGTCACATAGCTAGAAGCAAACTGTACATGTTCTGGCCATAGAACTCTCCTGACCTGGAAACTGAATCAAACTTCAAATCATGTTGAGGGTCATCGATGGTGAAAGGTGTGACAAGGGAATCACTTTAAAAGACTGATATATATTAATTTAAGGTCGCCAAGGAATCAGCTATGTAATTCCTAAATGAAAACTTAAGTCAGCCGTCAATCTTTTATGGAGTTTAATTACAATAGGAGGAAGTAATTAGAGATAGAGAGAGAGAAAAAGGGAGAGAAGGAAATAGGGCTTAAATACCCCTATTGTTTAGGCTGGGCCAAAAGGCCCAAGCCCTTAGATAGCTGGGGCAAAGAAAAGAGATCAGTCCCTATTACTCACGTGACCAAAATGGAGAAACAGTCTCAGAGGCCCCCACCTTCAGCTTCCTTCAGAGCAAGCTTCTCAGAGCCCACACGAACCACACCGACCAACTACTCAACCCTCCTCCCCGAGTCTTCAGACCCTCCTATCTTTAAGGAAACCATCCAAGTTCCTCCCCTCAGTTCTCCCATCTACCAATCACTGTTCATCAATTTCCCTGTGCCAATGGAGGCTCTAGCTTAACCCAGGACCGTCCAGAGGTTTCTGGCTTTTGCACATGTCTGTTGAAGGTCATATTTTCAAATGATTAAATCTTTGCTCCTTTGCTACAGCCCTTTCTAAATCCTGTTAACCTGAGTAGGGTAGAGATTGGAATAATTAAATTTTGATCTAGGCTGCAGCCCTTACTCAATCCTGTTAGGACTGAATAGGGTGGAGATTTATTCCAAGTATCTCCATTGTATCAATTCTAAAATCAATCAAGACTCAAAGAAATTCCTGTTCTATGCTTAAGCATAGGTCAAAGTCCTTTCCATTGTTCAGCAAAAGGTTTCTGTCCTAAAGTAATCTGAAGAAGGGAAGAGAAGGAACCTCCCATGCCAATGGGGTTCCCATTCCAATAGACTATCAGTAAGAAATTTTCCAAGTATGAAATATCCCAATGGTGAAATTTCCAACATTTATAAGTCTAAGGAATTTTGAGGTTTACAAAGGCAAGGTGTTGAAAGAGTTCATTGGATAGTTCAATCACAAAATATGAAGTTTTGTCAGATGAGAAATATGGGGAGTATCAGTGCATTTTTCTTGCCGAACTTGCAGGAAAGGCTGATGTACAAGAAAAAGGTTTCCCAAAGATTGTTATTAAGAAAAAGGCAGAATATATGAGTGAGGGAGACTCAGTAATCCTTATGTGTAAGAGTTATTCCTATCCCCCTGTTGAACACTGGACATGGTTCAAAGAATATGAGATGGAAGGTAATGTGGCCCTTGTAAATGAAACTGTAAGGAGCAGCATAATAATAGATATTCCTGAAAACACAAAGCTGCAGATTAATTTGGCAGATATAAAGAAAGATCCTGGAAAATACACTTACAATAGCACCAACTCTGAGGGCTCTGGTGCTGTTGTAATCACTTTGAAGGTGATCAGCCATCTGGCTGCACTCTGGCTCTTCCTGGGCATTGCAGCAGAGGTTGTTGGTCTTTGTCATCATTGTTTTGGTCTATGAAAAGAGAAGGTCTGAAGATTTTGTTGAAGATAAAGATAGAGGAGCCACAATACTGAAAAGCAATGTGGCTTTAAATGAGAAAGTTAGCAGTATTCATCAAAGATAAGTCAACATAGTAAAGATGACTTCTGATGAAGACCTTGCCTGGATTGGATGTGTGTGTGTTTCTTTGCAGTATAGCATGGAGTATATTCCTAATGTACCTTACAAAATCCAAGTTGTCTTCATCAAATTATAGCAAACTGAGTTGTAAATTCAAATACTTTGAAAAATTGTTGGAGGATGGTTTTTTTTTTGAGAAGGTTTTTGATTTTTTTGACATGTAAATTTTTTTCCCTTGGCCAACAGTCAATCTTTTCTCTGATGTCCATCCCTAGGGGTTGGGGTAATAGATATCATGATCCTTGTGCCTATCCTTTTCTGGATTGCTCTCTCCTAATTCTGGTAGATGGGTCCTAGAATTGGGGAGATGGTTCTCTTGGGCAGGAAGAGTCTTTTTTTTTTAGAGGCCTGGTTCTCATTAAGGGAGAGGATTCCATGATTCCTGGCCATGGGTTCAGAAAAGGTAGAGTGTGTAATATTGTATTGAATGGAGGGAGAGTCTAATGGGGCAGAATATATCTGCTTCTGCCTGACTAAACAAATGAGGTAGCTTAAAACTTTTTTTTCTAACCTGCCTGTCTGAAGCAATTACTGCCTTGTCTTGTCTTGTCTTCCTTCCGTTCCTTCCTTCCTTCCTTCCTTCCTTCCTTCCTTCCTTCCTTCCTTCCTTCCTTCCTTCCTTCCTTCCTTCCTTCCTTCCTTCCTTCCTTCCTTCCTTCCTTCCTTCCTTCCTTCCTTCCTTCCTTCCTTCCTTCCTTCCTTCCTTCCTTCCTTCCTTCCTTCCTTCCTTCCTTCCTTCCTTCCTTCCTTCCTTCCTTCCATAAAGACATTACTTGTCTTTCTTGGGAGATGTTCAGATGACCTTTTCTGTATGACATGATCTGACCTCAGTGGTTAAGAATAAGTGATGGACAAGAAGCTACAAATGCCCCTCTCTTATTCCTTGAAATGTTCTCATTGCTAATGGGCCCACACCCCTGGAAGGACCCTTGCTTCTTTGGTTCCCAGTGTGATATCCTTGCAGGGTAACTCACATCACCGACTTACTCCATGTTTGAGTGTTATTATATTCATCTCAATGTTCCTAACTTGTCATTCATGGCCTTTTCTTACAAAACACTCCCTTCTAGCTAGACCATGTTAAAAAATGGAATTTGAAATCTAGCAAGGGAGATTGTGGTAATACCAACTTTTATTTAGTATCCTTGATATATCACTGACTGTGTGTAGTAGGTGGCAGAATTGTGGTGTTTTTTAGGCTAGACATGTATCTAGCAGTTGATTATCTTTACATGTATATAACAGGCAACGATAAAGCCTATTCCAGTTGAAATGTGGACTCCTCATCCTCATCTGATCTAGGAATCTGTGGAGGCATAAATACATACACTGTCTGTGCTCATTACCAGTGTTCCACTAGTATATTAAGACATCCCTGCCTGTTAACATTTTATCAATAGACATATTTTTCTATTCTCCCCCCCAAAAGGAAAACAGAAATGTACTGCTAAACTCCAAGTGAAAATTACATGCAAGAGATAGAAAATGGGGTATTTCTCTCATATTCCATAGGTGGTATTGGGCTTAACCTGGATGAGATACAATGTGAAATAATCCATTTCATCCTTACTATGATTGAGAATCATACTTTAAACAAAGATTTCCAAGTGTCTATTCTCATCCACATTGAAATATATATATATTTAAAACCCCTTACCTTTTGTTTTAGACTTATTATTGTGTATTGGTTCCAAGGTAAAAGAGAAGTAAGGGCTAGGCAATGGGGGTTAAGTGACTTGCCCAGAATCAAATCTAGGAAGTGTCTGAAGTTAGATTTGAACCCAAGATCTTCTGTCTCTAGGCCTGACTCTAAATCACTGAGCCACCTGGCTGCCCTTTTACACTGGAATATTGTTAATGTTCTGTAATCGACTGCTTTCGGCTCATTCTGGTTTTCAGGTTGTTCCAGCCTGTGCAGTATGGACAGAAACCAGAGGGTAAGACTGTTGTTTTCCCAAGCCCTCAAACACAGCGTACTCTCCCCACAGCAATGGTCACCCAGCAGGGGCAAGTACGAGGAAGGTCTCCTATTGTAGATCAAGGTAAGAAGGGGAATTGTTATTTTAGATGATAATGAAATGTGATTATAATGATAGTGAGAAGTCTTAAACTATCCTACCTGGCCCATATAATATATAGCTCATTAATAGTCTGTTAGTTTGTTGGCAAATTATGCATCAGGAGTTTTAAGAAAAGTAATAATAGATTGGAAATGGCTGGTTTTTATTTCCACCCTGATGGTGACTACCGCAATGCCACGTCTGAATTCCTAGTGTTTTGATTTATGTAACTGATTTTTAGAACATAATTAGATTGTGCTTTTTAAAAAAAGGAATTAGTTCCAAAACAGATATTTTGTAAGAATGTATCTTAATGTTATCTTGAAAGATAAAAAAATTCAAGTTGTTTAAAGTAATTGTTGAATCCTCTAACAGCTTTGCACAAACCAACTTTATTGTTGCAGCAGCCATAGCACAGTTTCAGACATATCAGGCTCTTCCCAGTGCTCTAAGACCAGTGCTAGGCCAGTTCCAGCCCCAGGACCCCGTGTACACCATCGACCAGAGCATGCTTCCCCCAGAGACTGGGACTGAACTCTTAGGCCCAGGTGTGGTTGTCTAGTAAGTGGCCTTCCCTCTCCAGGTTTCTCTCACTGATTTCTTACAATGAGGTTAAGCTACAGAACACCCTACTATGTGATTGGTCATTGTTTCCCACTCTTTGGATTAGCTCTGCTTACGCCATTGCTTTTTGTTAGAAAGAACCACAGTTTGGACAAGAAACATTAGGATTTCAGGCAAAATACCTAAGTGGTATCAACTTGATTTCCTACTTCTGGATGTCTCTTCAGCTGGCAGGATTTCTTTGAGATCAAATATTTTAGCCTTTTTATGATTGTTTTATGTTAAATTCTGATTTATTCCCTCATTGCAAGGTTTGGGGAAGGAAAGAAAGAGAGATTCTCTGAGGGAAGATTGTGTAAGGCACTGACTCCCCAGCTGCTCTGAGGATGCTGTAATTTTATCCCTGAGGAGATGTACCAGTCAGAGTGTCTGTGCCCTCTGCAATGGCTATAATAGATCGGATGCTTGGGGATTGTAAGCTTTTCTATAGCTCAGTTGCATTAGATTTATTCTACACTTGCTCAGGATGGTCCTGTCTCCTGTGTCTTGTCATGATATCATAACCAATTTTCCCTGGGGACAGATTTTGAAATTTAGCAGTTTATTACATTTATGATTTTTCTGTGAGTGACATGGAATTCATTTTAGAGTCTGTTTTAATACAAAGTGTTACAAGAGCATTCAAATAGCTTTAATAATGTACATCATATGAGATGATAAAACATTTACTTTTGTTGAAGTTTACTGTTTTCTCTTGTATCTAAAAATGACCAAGTAATTCCTATTGCACATGTTCAACCATTTGGACATCCTCACCATAATCATGCAGGACTGGGGCTTCTGCGCTCTTTATTGACTCACCTGACAACCATTCAAGCCAGGAATGGCACTGAGGTCTGTTTTCTTCTTTTCAGGTGGGGAGCTGGTGAAAGTTGTTCAGCGGCCTCCTCTAACAGGACCCCAAGGCAGGATGGCTCCGCCAGAGACCCCTGTGACCCTGCAGTTTCAGGGGAATAAGTTCACCCTGTCACCTAGTCAGCTCCGCCAGCTCACTGCCGGCCAGCCTTTGCAGCTTCAAGGTGCTATCACCTTTGAGGGATTGACCTAACTATAGCCAGAGGGGAGAGCTGTGGGTCTGGGAGGGGACTATGGCTCTCCTAATGAGCCCATTGAAGGCTGTCCTTCACGGGACATCATCCATTCCTTGTTTGGGGACATTCTCTTCAGAGTTTGTTGTCTCTTAGAAAGTAGGGAATGCAAACATGATGTTTTGGGCAGTGTTTAGCTTAGAGATAAATAATTGCCTTTCACTGGTCATCATGAGTAATGCTTGCTAACTCTTCCCTAAAAGTATGTTATGTAGGAGAGGAAAAATTCGTTGGGGTAGCAATGCTGGGGTTCGTAAGAAGGTTCTCTGAAGTGGAAAGGGCCTTAAAGATAATCTAGGCAGCCCCATGAAGTTAAGGAAGAAGAGGCTTCGGAATGTGAATTAGTGCTGGTCAGGAATAGAGCCTGCCTCTCAGCTCCAGACCCAGTGATATTCCCCCAACATCTTTGCCCTTGCTCCTCTATTATGATGAATGGCCCTGCTTGTAGCTGTGTCTTATCTGTCCAGATTCTGAAGGTTTTTTGAGATTTTTTTTGGTCTTCTATGAAAACAAGTGGGACATCCTTTAATAATTGCAATGATAGCTAGCATTTATATAGCATATTAAAGTTTGCAAAACACTTTACCTATTGTGCCTCATAGGTCCTTAATAAATGCTGACAGATGGAGACTTTCACCTGCCCCCTTGGGCCATTCTCCATTAGAACTCTTACTACTGAGCCCTTTGGATTGGCTCACTTTCCCCTACCAACTCTCTGTTTTGTATTACCCTGCATCAAAGATAAACAGGGTGGCTTAAAAGCCTTCTGTGTTGGCTATTTCTTCCCAGTGCTCTGTTGTCATTAAAGTTGGATGTAATCTTTGGCGACAGAGGCATGATCAACTTGATTTGTTCATTTGAAAAGCAGGCTAAGTAGTAATATTCTTTCTAAAATGCAAATAATTTGCATTTTAAACTTTTTTTTTCTAATTTTTTAGTGTTATCAAATGATTGGTGAAATTGTCAAAAAAGATATATAGAAACAGAATTTGGCACATATATGTTGAGGAGAAAATAAAAGAACAGAATGAGGCGAATTATGTTAAACATGAAGACATGTCTTCCTTCCATTGTATTGGGTATATGATTGATAAAATGAATTGGTATAAAAAACTTGATAGCACTAAGATGCCCATGTCATGCCCATGTCTATTTTAGGTCAGGCATTCTTCAAAAGGTTATTTTTTTAATTGTTAAAGTAATTTGGTAAGATTTGATATTTTTTATTATGACTCTCCATTAATGCTTTATTGCAGGAAATGTTCTTCAAATTGTTTCTGCTCCAGGACAACAGTTTTTGCGTCCTCAAGCATCTCTTGTTATGCAGACCATATCACAGGCAGGGACAGGGCAAAATGCTCTCACCACACCACATCAAGCCAGCCTGCTGGGTTCTACAGCCGTCACTCACCAAGGCAAGTCACTTTTTTTTGTTTACCATGCATGGCCTACTTTAGTCTGAGCTTTATTTCCACACTCTCAGGTGAAATAAATCAGCATTTTAGTGGGTGACAATTTTGTGCAATAATACTTTCTCATGGTTCAACCCATAAAGTTGTTCTAGGCTCCAAAATGACACTATTAGCTTATTCATAGCTATAACATCCTTATGAGAACTTAGAGGGCAGGCTCCATCTTATGAAGCATTGAGAAGGAATGGGATACCCATCAGTTAATTCATTCAAAAACATTACTAAGGATTATTTAGCGCTAAGATTTGCTATGAGCAAGTCAATAAATTAGACCTTTTAGGAAATACAAAGAAGAATAAAACATGGGTCTATCTTTATGGTGCTTATAATTATCCCAAGAGATTCTGTGAAATTACCCACAAGTCATGTCAACAATTGATCCCAGATCTACTGATTCCCATTTTCGTATCAACCATGTCATCTCAGTGCAATTGCAGCACTGTAATTATACATAGAGGTACATGTAAGGTCTTATACAAGTTTTCAAAAAACAATTTCATAAGTAGAAGGTGAGAAAGGAAGAGACCTAGGACAAACTAGGTCATCAGTGAGATATGACAGTCAGAAAAGTCAGATCCTCTTACTGGTGAGAAACATTAATATTTATTGTTGAGCTGAAATCACTTTTGGAACTAAACAAAACAAAAGCCACCCATATTTGTATTTCAATGGAACTGTGATCTCATAGTAATGGAAAGGATGTCATTTCACCCTGGAATGCTTTGGTTCATGTTCTTCTCATTTAGATTCTAAGCAGAGGGTCCACCTCAATGGCTGCTAACTCTGAAAGAGTAGGAAGTGCTGGATAGATGTCTTCCTACCAGTTGGTGATGACCCTAACCTTAATTTTGATAATCCTAGTTATTGATAGACTGGAGTATCCAGGGAAAGGTGACCGGAATCCCCTGCTTGCCATTCAGTCCTTCATATCTTTGCCCCCTTTTATATTTTCAGTTTTCTTAAATCTTACTTCCCAATATCTCTTGACTCTGGGTATTTCCTTTGGCTTTTCTCTTCCTCCTCATCCCCTGCCTACTGACCTCTTTGGTTTCCTTTAACTTCCAATTAAAATTCCATCTTTTACAAGAAGCCTTTCTCAATCCCTCTTAATTCTAGTGCTTTCCCTCTCTTAACTGTTTCCTATTTATCCTGTGTAGAGCTTGTCTGCATGTTGTTTCCCCAGTTATATTGTGAGCTCCTTAAGACCAGGACTGTCTTTTGCTTCATTTTGCATCACCAGCAATTAGCAAAGTCCCTGGCACATAGTAGGAACTTAATAATTGTTTATTGATTGATTGGCTAGTATTCAGAAGAGTCTCTGTAGGCCATGCTATGGAAGGATCAGTTAAGAGAACAGTGTATGTTTAGTCTGGAGAAGAGAACACAAGGAATTCATGATAGTAACTTTGGGTGTTTGAGAGGCACTCATATTTCTTCTGGACATTTATTCTGCCTTCGCTCTGAAGCAGGGGGCAGAATTTGTAGTGAGGTGGATTTAGGGAAAGTAGTGCTTATCCAAAATGGAATGGACAGTCATAGGAGATAGGGGATTCTCCATGTCAGGAGGAATCTGTGCAGGGGTTAGGTGGCCATTTGTCATAGCTACTGCAGAGGTCATTCTTTGTTAATTTGTGAGGATGGGCTATTTGACTTGTGCCATTCCTTCTGACTCTGAGATTCTGAGGTTCTGCGAATCCTGACTGTTAGGTGAGAATTTGTGTAATGCAATTTTCTGAGTTGATCTTGCTCTATAAAGGTATTCCCTGATCTTTAAAAAGCACCATCTTATTTGAGTCCATCATCTCATTAACAAGTCACAACATCCTTGAGAGAGTATTAGGGGTCTGAAAGCATCCACTGAAGTGCAGACAAATTAGGCCCCTTTATTCATCCCTAAAACATTCATAAACATTACTATATGCTTCTGAGAATATAAAATAGATTAAAACAGGATATGTGCCTTCAAAGAACTTATGTTGATGTAATTACAACTCAGGGACCTGTCAATGACTTCCATCCACTCCAAGAGGGCTCCTGATTCCTGCTTTACCAGTCATGTTATCTTAGTCTGAGCACTTTAATTATGTTTGGGAGGGAAGAGAACTAACAAGAACAACAAAAACCTCTTTATTTCTCAGTTGGTTTGCCCAGCAGACCTGCTGTTGTTAACCTGTCATCTGGGGAACAAAGAATCATATCCAAATCTGCAGGAACTCAAACGCAGGTAATTATTTACTTGGTGCTAGACAAAAGTTTACAAATATGTGTTTATGTTGTTAAAACTTTTTTTTAAATTGTGCCTATTGTTTTAGTGGTGTAAGAGGTTTCCTACCAGTATGCTATCAGCTCCATCTTTGTAATTTACAATTTTAGAGGGCACTGAGGTTAGATGACTTTTCATGGTCATACAACCATTATGTGGCAGAATTCAAGTTGGAACCTAATTCTAAATCTTTAAAAGAATCAGAGAAATGGTTTTTAATTTTTCACAAATTTTGCAAAATTCTGATTATTTGCTTCAATTTAAAATTTTACGCTGCATAATTATTTTTTAACATGAAATGATAAGTATTAAAATAGGGTTTTCTTTAAAAAACCCTTACCTTCCATCTTGGAGTCAATACTGTGTATTGGCTCCAAGGCAGAAGAGTGGTAAGGGCTAGGCAATGGGGGTCAAGTGACTTGCCCAGGGTCACACAGCTGGGAAGTGTCTGAGGCCAGATTTGAACCTAGGATCTCCCATCTCTAGGCCTGTCTCTCAATCCACTGAGCTACCCAGCTGCCCCCTAAAATAGGGTTTTAATATACCAAGCAACTTACCCGCATGCCACAATTTACATTAGCAATTTTATTTTATTGCATTAAAATACATTCTCTTTATCTTGTCTCTATCTTTGGGGTTGATGAAGATATCACTGGCAGAAAAAAACAGACTTTTAAAAGAACGCCTCGATAGGATATTTTCTGGCAATGAACGACGTTGTTCCAGGGCTCCTGTTTATGGCAAAGATGTATTGGGAATTTGCTCATTATTTGGGGAAAGGAAGGCACCTCAGCATTATTACCCTGGAGAAAAGTGGAAGTGGGCTGGCTTGGTGAATTGTTGCCCTTCCTCGTGTACACCAGACTGTTCAGCAGACCCACTGCAGTATCTGAGATTGACATCACATCAGCAGAATGAATCCCTACAGGATGCCATTAAAAGGTGAACATTTCCAGATGTTATTTTTACTATATTGTGAATGATCTGCTAGAATAAGTCATATTTTCCAGCATTTTAAAACCTGTTTTGTTCCCACAATGTTTGGACAGAAAATGGATTTCTAAAAATAAGTATTATATACTTTTAGTTGATGAGTTTAAAAAACAAGGCCAAACATTCCTGCACTTCTTGCCTTTAAGGTGGTCCTAAAAAGGTTGTACATTTGATACACGTAGTACTAAAGAATTTTGGAATTTTTATGATCAAATTTAAGAAATTATCTGTGAAGTTGAAATATACCATAGTGCCTATTATTGTAGCCATCCTATACACTGAAATTGAGTATATTTGGAGATTATTAAACCATAATGAATGAAGAGTGTTTCTCTTGATAACATAAACAAAACTGATTCAGAGTTCAAAAGAATGTTTTGAAGTTTAAGTTTTCCTACATGCTCGTGCTCTGCCATTTTCTCAGTAGGTGCCAAGCCAATAAGTTAATAATAAGTTATTAACTATATCATGTTGATGAGCTGCATTTTAGAGGCCATTTCAGGCATATGCTTTTAACATTTTATATTTTAATCCTGATAATTTATATTTAACTTTATTATTTCACGATTGTCCGAACTGTAAGACTTCATCATTAAGTGACTCATCACGAAGTCAAAAGCTCATTGACTGAACCTGGCATCAGCCTCATTGTGAATCTGTTGAGACTGTGCCCATCTCTCTGCCCCCTGGGAGCCATGCTCACTTTCTGGATGGCACAGCATGCATCTTCCAAGGGAGACTGAAATAGCCCTGAATTTAAGTTTGAGGATTCTGTTTAGGGGAATTCTAGAACATTTTATGAAACTCAATTGTGTGACTAGCTCATACACTTCCACCTGGAACTGCAGGGTCCTAGTACAGATGGTCCATGGAATATCAGCCCCCTGAGGGCCTTCTCCAAGTAGTGACATGCCCCAGGACAGGAAGAACAAAGCAATTAATAGAAAGGGATTCAGATTTATAGAATATCATGGACACTAGCAGCCAGCCACATAGGACTTAACTGTTTTTTTTTTTCATCTGTGCCTAAACAGATGGAGAGGTGAGGGAAGGAGAAGAGGCCACTTGGGGAGATGAAGTTTGAGCAGAGGTTGGGGAACACTCCCTTCTTTAATAGGCTGCAGAGATTCTGGGGGGGGCTGTTGTGGGAGATGGGGAAGGGGCCCCTTTTCTTCCCTTAGGGAGCCCTTGGAGTCTGGAGATGACATTTGAGAAAAGCAGGCCTGAACAGAGAAGGCACGTAGGTAGAGAAATGGGGAGCAGAGCCAGGCTTTGGATTCTGATTCCATATCCAGGATTCTTGCCACAATTGTACCCTTAACACTTAATACTCCTGTAACTTCTGGAAAGTTGTCTAACCTTTCTAAGCTTTAGTTTTAAAAAGAACAGCATAACTCCCTAAGACTTATTAGGAAAGAACTGGGGGAGGTACACCAAGATCGAGTTACTTGCCTGGGTCCAGAGCTAATGAGTGCTGGAAGGAAGATTTGAAACTAGGTCTTCCTCATTCCATGCCTAGAGCCCCACCACATGGTGTTACTTCTCTTTAGGCAATCGTGAGAATGCCATGAGCCAACTACTTTTGTAAGTCATGAAGTCCAATGGAATACAGACTACAGCCTCCAGAATGGGTCATTTGAAAATTGCGTGGGGATGGGAAGAACATAGTCTTTGTGGTCCAGGCACCCAGGTCCTGGCTCCAGCCCTCTGCCTGGCTCTGTGGGTACATGGCCCACCTGGGGCAGGCATTTCCCTTCTATCAAAGGATCACCTGAGAGCCTCTCCAGTACTAATGTGCCATGGGATTTGACTTTTCCCACAGGGCACTCCGGGTGCTACCAGCTGTGATTGCTGCTCCCCCTCATCTCTACACATCGAATCCTTCTCCATCCTACAGCCAAAAAATGAACCTTTTCAGACACAATCTCAAGTTGGAGCTGGCTCCTTATTTGCACCAACTGCAGCAGATAGCAGCTCCACATTCATTGCAGTTCCCTGATCTCAGACTGGTGCAGTGTGATTCAGGTATGGGAAAATCCAGCCACACCATGGAATACTTGCCTGGATATATGCTTGCTTACTCATTTTTGTCTCTCCTATTTCATTTAAAATAGGCAAGTTAGAAGCTCTGGCCATCTTGTTGCAGAGGCTGAAATCCGAAGGCCGCCGGGTGCTAATTCTGTCCCAGATGATATTAATGTTAGATATCTTGGAGTTATTTTTGAACTTCCATTTCCTCACATTCATTAGGATTGATGAATATGCCAGCTATGAACAGCGTCAGGTGAGGTGTAGTTAGGATTTAAGATATTTATGGGATGAACCTAGAGGAGCATTTAGTTGGAAACCTCAATGGTTGGCAAATAATAATAATAATAATAATGATTATTATTATCAATAATAATAATACTTCTATAGTGTTTTAAGGTTTGAAAACAACTCTACATATACTAATACATATGTACATAATACATTTATATGTTCATAATACATAATCTATGAAAATAAGGGCCCTTAGAGCTTAATAAATGCTGTATAGAATTAAAAATCTAAGATCAGAAGCATTGAAGTGATAGAACCTTTACTGAAGTCCTAGTAAGGCACTTCAGATGCCTCATTGATTTTTTTTTACCCTTGCCTTTTGTCTTAGAATTGATATTAAGTATTTATTCCAAGACAGAAGAGAGGTAAGGGCTAAGCAATGGGGTTTTAGTGACTTGCCCAGGGTCACACAGGTAGGAAATGTCTAAGGTCAGATTTGAACCTCCAGGCCTGGCTCTCAATCCACTGTATTACCTAGCTGGCTCATAGGATCTAATTGTTTTATGAAGGTGATCTGGGGTTTTCAAACTCTCTCTCAAGGGAGAACACAAACTCTTGCAGGTTCTACCTGCAGGCTCATCCGCATAACAAAGTGTAAGCCCAGTACTGGGAGGACCAGCATAACTAAGTACTCAGATACTATGCACTAGCTTGGTCTTTGGGTGAGAGGGTTTTTGGTCATGGCACAATTTTACAAGTTATAAAGATGTAATCTCTTTTGGTGAAAGGAGTTTCCTAGCTGTGTGACCCTGGGTGAAATTACAGATCTTCGAAGTATTGTAAATATTATGCTACAGTCCTATGAACTCAACAACATTATTCAGATGCTGATAAGAACTGGGAAAAGTTGGGTAGATTGCCATAAAAGGGGAGGGATATAGGCTTGGAGAAGAGCAAAGGCAGTAAACTTTGGAGGTTGGTACAAGGGGTGACATGCCATCTCTGGGGAAAGAAACAAAGGGATGTTTTCACCTCTGAAGTCCTGAGGTATTGACATGTATGACATTTGCCCCATATTGGAAAAGAAGGGCACCCGCCTCATTCTTTGTTTGCTTTTACCCTCATCATTTTCTCTTTGCCACCCACATCTTTTGGCTTACTGTCATGGTATGAGGATTAGAATCAAGAAGGCCTTCAAAGTACTTGGCAGTAGATATGGCTTGCTAGATCCAATCCAAGGTTAAGTGTTTAATACCCCAAATCTTAGACAGGAAGGCGGGATACAATGTCTAAGACTTATTTTACATTTAAAAAGCTCAAGAAGGTCTTCTTATTTGTATTTTTAGGCCAAATTAAAGCTAAATTTCTTATCATTAGTTAATAGAATTCACTACTAATGATCTTTTTCATCACTTAGGAACTGATGAAGAGTTTCAACAGAGACAAGCGGATATTTTGCGCCATTCTTTCTACCCACAGCCGTTCAACAGGTGTAAATCTTGTAGAAGCTGACACAGTTGTATTTTATGATAATGACCTGAATCCAGTGATGGATGCCAAAGCCCAAGAATGGTGTGATAGAATTGGGAGATGCAAGGACATCCACATATACAGGTAGCATGGAACTGCTTTTCCATAACTTTTTTTTCAGCTTAAAATTAGGAGTTGATAATACACCCAAAAAGTAATAAGTAACAACTTACCACATTAAAATATATCTTTGATATCCTTGCTGTGGCTCTTTGCTTTAGCAATGCCAATTGTAAGAGTTAAAATGGTTGAAGACATAAACTGTAGTGATTAAAATAGTGGAAGACTTAAATTGTAGTAGATATAAGAGTCGATGAGTAAGTTGTGACCGTAGAAAATATGTTTTCACTACAGTGTCTTGTTTTTAAATCAATATATAAGGTGGTCACCAGGGAAATATTCCCAATTATGAAATATACCCAAGTCAACTGGGTTTTATAGAGATTTTAATTAATAATACAATGAGGAATTAAAGAAAGAGAGAGAGAATAAGAAAGGAATAAGTATGAAGGGCCTTAAGCCAACATGGCCTACACCTGAGTCTTAAGAGAGAGATCAGTCAGTCCTTAATCACTCACCACAAGATCTGTCCAAGCAAGGATTCAGAGACACCAGGCCAGCATCATCTCAGCTGCCTCCACCAGCTCAATCCTGAATCTGAATCTGAATGTGAATCCGAATGTCCCCAAGAGAGGCTCTAGAGAGACCCTTCAAGGCAGCCTTTCCCATCTGACTGTTCCCAGAGATAGCTTTCCGTCTCCTTTTAAAGGGAATTTTCTCCTATGTCACCTCCCCTAAGTTCTTCCATCTACCAATCACAGTAGACGTTTTTCAAAGGACAGACCATTCTTAGTTCAGACCTAAGAAGGTGTAAATTTTTGAGTAATTAACATCAGGAAAGCTCTGAGTAAGTTTCTCAGCTCTTTGTTCCTTGTAAATTCACAAGTTGCCTGACCTTTATAGGTACTTATCTTAAGAACTTTTTGCCTTATTATAAGCATGGGTTTTTTCATTGTTCAGAAAAGAGTTTACAACTTTATCTTCCCCTAGGGCAGACTTAAGTAGGTGAAGTAGAGTCTCACATTTCTGATCTAAGTAGAGTTCACTGCCCAAATGGGGAATGGTCTTAATCCAATCTTATGAAGTAGGGTTGGGAATTTTTAAGGTTCACACAATGGAACCTCACATACTGGGTTCTTCTGTGCTGAAAGTCTTCCTCACATTATTTTGAAATCACATCAGTGGAGCACATGGGCTCTCAGTATTCCCTTGCTCCTGCTACATGGCCAGCCCGCCTTTTGTAAGCATTAATTTTTTTGATGGCATCTTTTATTCCTTTGTAATTTCTATTTCTGTGTGTTGTAGCCTGCTTATATCCACCACATGCTGTTCTACTGACCACTGAGTAATATTGATTTTTAATTCTTTGTAGTCTATAGGGTTCCTGACTTGCAGTGATACAATAGCCCCAGGATATGTGGGTTTTGGATTCATAGAGAAATTCAGGGTCAGTAAAAGAATTTTGTAATTTCCAAAGGTAATCTAGTCTATTTAAATTCTGAAAATGGACAGTGAATTGAACCCAGAATTAAAAAAAGAAAAGACCTTATTATTAATCTACGAGTAAAGGAGAGAAATATTAGGAGTACTGATTATCCAGTAAAAAAAGTAGTTATGTCATGCACTATTTCAGTAGACATAATTATGACATTAATTTAAGAGGGAACCTACGTAGTACAATATGATTACATTTAAAAACATTTATTTTAATTTTCTGTTCCAAATTTTCTCCTTCCCTCTTTCTCTCCCCTATTCATTGAGAAGGCAAGAAATATGATACTCATTATACATTTGAAGTCATTCAGAACATATTTCTGCATTAGCCATGCCTCCCCCCTCAAAGGAAAGAAAAATAAAAGAAATAAACATGCCTTAATCCACACTCCAAGTCCATCAGTTCTTGATGTGGAGGTGGGTAGCATTTTACATCATGAGTCCTTTCAAATTATGGTGAATCATTGTATTAATCAGAGTTCCTAAGTCTTTTATAGCTGATTATCTTTATAAAGTAACTGTGTAGATTGGTTTTCTGATTCTGCTCACAGTTCATATAAATCTTCCCAGTTTTTTCTGAAACCATCTCCTTCATAATTTTTTATAGCACAAATAGTGTTCCATCATATTAATATACCATACTGTGTTCAGACATTCCCGATTTGATGGATATCCCTTCATTCTGAATTCCTTGCCACCTTGAAAAGAAAAATATTTGTACATATGGGTCCTTTTCCTTTGTTCTTTGATCTCTTTGGAGTAGAGATCTAGTAGTGGTATTGATGGGTAACAGGGTATGCCATTGATTACATCTTAACAGACAGAAAATAGCCCATTAATTGATATGAGTTAGGAGTAAATCAGCTGTCTGTAAGCACAGAGTTAATAGCAAGTATTTGTCACCAACAAGTTAGATCACCAGCTCATTAGAACAAAGGTTAAAATGAATACAAAGCTAGGAGAGGAGAAAAAATATAGCATAGGATTAAAACAGCTCCAGTATGATCTAGTTCAACAAATTATTGATGGAAATAGACTGAAGAAAACATATTGACTCAGATGATAACAACTTCACATAGAAAACCTGACTGATGTAAATCAGTTGCCACAGTAAAGAGATTAAAAGAGTCTAAATACCTAAATAGTCAGTAACTTGACCTACTTGTTCAATGGAATGATATTGGAAGTCAAGGGCAATGCTAGTTTAGAAATGAAGCTCATTTGTAAAATCTTTTTTTTCCCCTAAACCCTTACCTTCCATCTTGGAATCAATACTGTGTATTGGCTCCTAGGCAGAAGAGTGGTAAGGGCTAGGCAATAGGGCTTAAGTGACTTGCCCAGGGTCACACAGCTGGGAAGTGTCTGAGGTCAGATTTGAACCCAGGACCTCCCATCTCTAGGCCTGGCTCTCCACCCACTGAGCCACCTAGCTGCCTCCTGTAAAATCTTACAAGGAAGGATGGTAGAAGAATGGGAACAATATTATCTCATTAAAAGAGATGGTAGATTGGAGAATTTAAAGAAGAAACAACTAAGCAAAGCATCCCTAAAACATTTAAGAATGAAATTAGAAGTTCTTCAGAGCCATATCCTTGGCCTTCTCTTCTCTCTTTCTACTCGTGGGTACCTTAATAGTTCCCATGGCTTCACCTATCATTTCTATACGTGCCTCTCAGATCCACATATCCAGCTCAACTTTGAAACTTTCTAACCTCATTTTTTTTGTACCACTTGTTACAAGAGGCCCTTCCTGATTTCACTGTAATTAGTATCTCTCTGTCCCCTAAAATTACATTCATTTTGTAGATATTTTGTTACTATTGTGTTTATTTTTTCTGCCACTAGACTTTAAATTCCTTGAGATCAGGGACTTTCATTTCTGTCTTTGTATCTCAACTACCTAGCACAGTACATGGACCATAATGGTTGCTAAATGAAAGATTGGTAAATGAAATTAAATTTCATGGTGAAAACAAATAAAAGAATAGGAAAAGGGTCTGCAATGTTAAAAAAAATACCACATATTTTTACCATAACAGACAGTAGAACCAACATATTTGGACTTGGAGGTACTTAAAAAAGGAAGTTGAAATAACCTGACTAAAACAAAAATGGGGAAAAGCAACTTGACTGGAACAATATACACAACACATAAACATACAGAGGAGGTATGTGATGGAGGTAGCACAGTTTCTAGGAATGGAAAAAATGATTTGCAGGGGATCTGAAAGAGGAAAAGTTATTGAATGTGTGGGGAAAAAACCTCAAACCTCATTACAGGAAAAAAGGTGACAATCAACCCATATGTCTACTTCCTCATTTCATTTCAGGTTTTTTTGAGATTCTACATCCATTGAGGGCCTCCTTTATTGGTGATTTAAGAAGAGACCAAGCAGGCTTTCTTAAGTACCACATCCCAGTATACTGTGTCTTTTTTGTTGATGTTCAGTTGTCTCAGTGATATCTGACTCTTTGTGACTCCATTTGGGGTTTTCTTGGCAAAGATCCTACAGTAGTTTGCCATTTCCTTTTCCAGATCATTTGACAGATGAGGAAACTGAGTTGAATAGAATCAAGTGACTTGCCCAGGGTCACACAACTACTTAGTGTCTGAGGCCAGATTTCCACTCAGGAAAATGAATCTTCTTGTCATCAGTCCTGGCACTCTATCTACTGCACCACCTAGCTGCTCATACCATGTCTTTACCTTCATAGCAAACACCAGGTTCCATTGTGTTTATTGCTTGTTGACTATAAAAAGCATTTGACTCAGTAGAGGAAAATGACATTGCTAAGACTCCTTTCCCATACTTCCCATGTACATATCAACATCTTCCAGTGTTCTTTGAAAGGTTTGACGGAGAATTCAGAATTCATTTTTCTATAAATCTTTAATCTTTTATATCCATTAAGTTATAAATAGGGAGATATTTGTTTGCTGAAGGGACTCATGCGTGCCTTAGAGGAGTTCCGGCCCAGAATCAGAGATGAAGAGGGATTCCCAAAAGAGGACGAGGTCTTCCGGATCTTTCTGTTTTGAGATGACATTATGGTGGCTTCATTTGGCCCCAGAACACTGAAGAGTCCACTGGCTTAGATTTGTAAATGCTCAAAAGAGTTTGTCCTAATTGCCAACCCAGGAAAATCATGGGGGAAGAAGACGTTATCCAGATAATGACATGCAGTAGAGTGGGCAGTCTATAATACTCATCTGTCAGTACATATACTCCCCCAACACCAAGACACATACCCCCCCAACACATACACACACTCATATACGCACTCATACACACAGAATCAATATTTAGTGAATAAGGGCTAGAATTGAGTAAGAGGAGAACAGACTGAATTGCTTTTGGGAAATTGTAAAGCTCTTTTGGTAACTCCAAGCTTTCCCTTGAAAAAAAAGGGGTTCATTTTTTAATGTCAATATTCAGTCAGTGATGCTATATTGCTGTGAATTATGGAACACCATAGTCCCCAAAGAATTCAATCAATCAATCAATCAATCAAGTATTTATTAAACACTTACTATTATGTGCCAGGCATTGTACTAAGGGATCTTTTCTCTCAAGGAGCTTACATTCTAATAGAGGAGAAAACAACAACATATAAGTATATACAGATTAAATAAAAAGAGAATAAATATAAATAAAAATAGTTAAATACATGGTAATTATGGAGGACACTAACAGTTGAAAGGATAATGAAAAGCTTCATGTAGAAAGTTGTGCTCGAGCTCCATCTTAAAGGAAGAGAAGGATTCGTTGAGGTGAAAATGAGGAGGGAAGTATATTCTGGGATAAAATATACAGAGACTGGAGATGGAGTTTAATGTTTGAGGGACTGAGAGAAGGCTAGTCTGGCTCCATCTTGGAGCATGAGAAAAGGAGTCATATCCAGTGAAGCTGAGAAGATAGATTGGGGCCAGTCTAAAAAACAAACAAAAAAAAGATTTTATTTGATTCTAGAGGCAATAGAAATCTCTGGAATTTATTGAGTAGGGAGGTGACACCACCAGATCTGTGCTTAAAGAAAATTGCTTTGGCAGCAATATAGAAGATGGACTGAAGTAGGGAGAAACTGGAGACAGGGAGGTTGAGTGAGAAATGATGAGGGACCAAACTAAGGAGGCCTCTGTGTGACCAGGCAGAAGGGTAGCAGATGCAAGAGATGTTGTGGAGATTGAAATGACAAATTTGGCAACAGATCAACACATAGGGTGATGGAAAGTAAAGAGCGGAGGATAAAACCAAGGTTACTAGAAGAATGTTGAATTATTTCAACAGAATTAGAGAATTCTGGAAGAAGGGCAGTCTTTTTGGAGAAAAATAATCAGTTCAATTTTGGACATAGGGAGTTTGAGATGTTTTCAGTGCATCTATTTTGAATATCTAATGTGAGATTGGAGTTTAGGGGAGAGACTGATATTGGATATATACATCAAGGAGATATATAGAAATAACACTTAAATCCAAAAGAACTGAAGAAATTATTAAGAGAGACTGAAGAAAGAAAAGAATAGAGGGACTAGGACAGAGACTTGGGAAAGCCCACAATTAGGGATTGTGGCATAGATGATGAATCAATAAAGGAAACTGAAAAGTGGTTAAATGGGTCAGAGGAGAACCAGGAAAGAATAGATTCTCAAAATTAAAGAGGAGAAGGTATCAGGGAGGAAAGGAAGGGCAACAGTCTCACATGTAGCAGTGTTGAGAAAGATAAGCACTAATAAAAAGGTGATCAGATATAGCAGTTAGGAGATCACAGGTAACATTGGAAAGGGCATTTCCACCAGGTTTTGAGTTCAGACACTAGACTGAAAAGCGTTGAAATGCATTTTGAAAAGAGAATAAGGGAAGACAGTGAGTGTAGATAGCTTTTCCTAGGAGTTTGGCTTAAAAAAGGGCTGGGACCAAATATGTATGAGACAATATAGGACAATTGCTTGATGGAATGATAGGATTTCTTAATGATGGTTTTTAAAGATTGAAACTGAGTATTGATATCCTTGTAATAATATAAGGAGAACTTAAGGAAGGTTCCTAGCATGCTGAATAGATCTCCTGTGGAACACTTCAAGAAGAAATTGGCAGTGTTCACTTAAGATGGTCAGGCATTAATGGGTTGTAATTTACAATATTGAAGGGAACATGCACATTAATAAGATCACAGATAATTAGAATATATTTTGATGTTCAGTATAACTGAACATCCTAGGGTATGGTTACTGATAAACTTTACTGTATCATTTTCAAAAGTGAAATATGTGAAATTTTGTTGTTTCCTTTTCAGCAGTGACTTTCAAAAAACCGCAACCCTTACTTTCCATCTTTGAATCAATACTGTATATTATTTCCAAGACAGAAGAGCTAGTAAGGGCTAGGCAGTGGAAGTTAAGTGACTTTCCCAGGGTCACCCGGCTAGGAAGTATCTGAGAACAGATTTGAACCCAGGCCCTCCTATCTCTGGGTCTGGCTCTCAATTCATTGAGCCACCTAACTGCTCCTTAGTAGTGACTTTTAAATAATGATAAAATGTTAATATGTTCAAATCATTGTTTTCTAACTTTAATAGAACATGGGTTTTTATGGAGGATGACACCTGATCCTTCTCTACAGAACAAATAACTTAAAGATACAATCAATCCCTAAGTACTTGGCACAATGAATTGCACATAGTAGGGATGTAATGCATTTATAAATTAAAATGAAGAATTGAACAAGAAAGTTAATTTTAAGTAGAATGGTGTGCCTGTTTATTTCTAACTTATGTAATATTTCAGATAACTTATTTCAATTGTATCTAAAATTAGGAAAATCTAGTGTGTATTCCTTCTATCAGTTAAAAAATTCTTAATCCTGCAAGCATTTATTAGCATCCTGCTTTGTGCTAGACCTGTAGGATACAGCTATAATTCCAAGTTATGAGTTAAAGAATATTATCAATTTAGTTTTCAAATATATTAATTGACAAGAAAGCACTAGTGCTTAATTTTATATCTGGTATTTTCTCTAGGCTTGTAAGTGGTAATTCTGTAGAAGAAAAGCTGTTGAAGAATGGCACCAAAGATTTAATTAGAGAAGTAGCAGCTCAAGGAAATGACTATACCATGGCATTCTTAACTCAGGTATTTATTTTTTTTGTTCTTGAGAATTTTATTAATTTATTTTGTTTTTTGGTTACATTAAAATTCCAGGTATCTCCATCCCTCCTTCCTCTTGCTCCTCAGGAAAGGCATCATTTGACACCCCAAAATTGCATATATAAACTATTTAACTTTCAGTAAAACAGGAGGGGCATGTTTTTGAAGTAATAATAACTTTACGGCATTAGAAATTTTAGATCATCTATAAACTTTAAGTTTAATTATTGGTATTCCAAATTGTGACCCACCTGAACAACTGGATATACTTCTGAAGGAAATGACTTATATTAATTGTAACATTTTCCTTTTTAAACTATACAAGGAGACCAAAGAAACTTGTAGCCAAATTGAAGAAAGGCTCACAGTATCACCTTAAAGAGGCAAATATTTGGTTTTGTTATGGCAAAAGCAACAATAAATATCATTTTATGGGGCCTTTGGTTATCTTATATTGCAGTATTCATGATAAATATTTGCTGAAAGAACACAATGAAAGAATTTGCAGCTTTTTAAATAAATATTTATAAGAAGGCTAGAAATTCTGTGAAGAACTCAATAATATCAAATCATCATATACTATGATATTCAGGGATTGTAATGCAAATGTGGGAATAGGTGTGGATGGTAACAAAATCTATTGGAAAAAATGCAGTAGGAATAAGGAATGAGAGAAGTCAAAGACTTGTGGACTACTCCGAAGTCTCATGCCTATGCATCATGAAATGCATTCCTTTCTTTGAGAAAAATATTGAGAGGCATTGGACATAGTAAGCATTGAGCAATAGCATAAAAAAGGAAATCGATCCTATTTGAACACAAGAAATAATAGGATAACTTGTTATTGATGATATGTGTATCATTTATCTGTGTATATTCAAACCACTGACTTGTTTTGGCAAAGATCAAAATTAGCTTGAAGACAGAATAAAAATATGAGAAAGATACAGTAGGCAATTAAATCAACTATATTCTGACCTGTTTAAATTGGTTATTGATGATGGAAATGGAATAGGAATAGAAGAAAGAACAATCACAATCACCACATTAATTCCACACGGAAGTTTGATTAATGTAAATGAATTCTCATAACAAGGAGCCCCAAATCATCTAAAAATGACTTAATCAGCAAACATCTTACATATTTGCCATGTAGGGAATTATGGAAGATGAGTAAAATGTCATTTTAGAGTAAAAGCTCATTTGTGTTTCTATTCTAAAGAGAAGAGCTGATATATGTAAGGAGGATGTGAGAGAAGACCATGAGCAGTATTGCCTCATGAAACAGAAAATGGTAATGGAAGGTAAAACCAGTTTAAATAGAGCTTGGTAATTGACTCAACTAAACAAAACCATTCCAAGGGCCTTTAAATATGAAAATGAAAGGATAACAAAGAGAATTAAAATGAAAAAGATCTAGGAAGATTTCTATAACAAATTCTTTTCATTATCAAAGACAGTGGAACCACCACACCTGGACTCTTAGCTTTATAGATCTGGATATGTTGATGGAGGAGATAGAAATGATGTAAAAGAGAACAAAGGAATGAAGCAGCTGGATTAGACTTGGAGATCCTTCCTGGAGGCAACAAAATTGTGATGGTGTTGAGGGATCAATTCTCAGGCTCTCTGAAGAAGGGAAAAACCAAAGGCGTGAAAAAATCTTGGACCCTTTTAATATAGGAAAAAAGCAGCTGAAGGAATTTCACCAACTATTGATGTATATTCCTGATTTCTCATCTAGATAAAATTTTTATGAGAATAGTCTACAAATACATTGATGGCGTCGTAGGTGAGGGTATTAGTAGGGAACAAATAGGTTTCAGCAAATGATATTCCATAGTAGGTCACATATTTACTAGTAAGCACACAATTGATTGAAAGATGTAGAGAATTCAAGATCCTCTTATGTTTATTGTTTGATTCAGTAGACTGAATACTGCTTTATAGGCTGTCTTGCAACAAGGAGTCTCATGCACGGATCAAAATTATCCATGATTCCTTGAAAGATATAGCAGAAGAGATAGATTTGTTCTATGACTTTGCGATCTATAAATATTATATATATGTATATAAATATTTGCATATATATATATATATATATATATATATAGAGAGAGAGAGAGAGAGAGAGAGAGAGAGAGACAGAGAGACAGAGAGACAGAGAGAGAGACACAGAGAGAGACAGAGAGAGAGACAGAGAGAGAGAGAGTTGGACCCAATATTAAACAGGAGGAATAAACAGGGCCAAACTGCCTTCAGGAAATTTCAGAGCTCCTTAAGTGACCTAGAATTTCTCCCGTTTTTCCATTACAAATATTTTTCTGATATATGTCTGTGAGTCATGGATTAACAAAGTGTCTGAAGAATTAAACATTAGCATTACCTTGGATGCAATGGAAAGGGACAAGTTGGGTATGGTTAGGCTGCAGTATGTAGTCAGGCACTACATGTTTAAAAGGATGTCATCAGAGAAACATTGTAGGGGGAAAAGATCGATTGGTCACCTGGGGAGAGGGAAGGGCAATTGATGGTCAGTTAGGATTCTTGTTGATTTGCTTGCAGGGCCAGGAGAACTCGAGGAAGCTCCCAGGATTTTGGGTGATCCCTCTGAACTTGTAGGAGGGCTTGAACAAGAATCATAGAATGTGGGCAGGTCTGACTGGCTTTTCGTCTGCAGGATTGGAGCATCTGGATGGTTGAAATCAAAGTTCTATTTAGTTGTTTGAGTATTAAAATTACTTTGTAATCAGGGGCAAATCATTGATCCTCTCAGCATCTTAGGCAAGTCCCTGAGGGAATTCCCACATGAGGATTTTACCATTCTGATAAAATCACAGATCTAAGCCCTTTCTCTTTTCCCCAGGTTTCTGCAATCTACTACCCCATCCCTATCCCCCCCCCCAAAAAAAAAGTTCTGGGAGTAACAGAAAGCAAATCTTTGTTTCAGCTTTTTATAACTACACATAGAGTGAGGAGTTTCTTCTTGAGATAGTGGACTTTTCTATGCTTGGTTATTGCCCTCCCAGATTTTTTCTTTAAACCCTTACCTCCTGTTTTAGTATCATTTCTAAGACAGAAGAGTAGCAAGGGCTAAACAATTGGGGTTAAGTGACTTGCCCAGGGTCACCCAGCTAGGAAGTATCAGATACCAGATGTGAACCCAGGTACTTCTGACTCCAGGCTTGGTGCTCCATCCACTGTGCTATGTAGCTGCCTCCTTATTCTATTAAAGAAGGAGAGGTGGAGTGCCTTGAGAGACAGGAGAGAAGTGAAACTTCCCAAATCCAGGAGGTAGCCACCAGATAACCACTTCAGGTTTGGAGAAAGAAGGTCTGATTTGGAGACTTGAAGGCATGGCTCTGGAACTGTCACTTATCCTTGATAGCTATGTGACTTTCTTGAACCTCATCAAAGGGTGTACTGGACAGACTTAAGGATCTCTGGTCCTTTCTATTATGACTCTTATGGTCCTCAACTTTTGAAGGACAGATGTTTTGAAGCCAATATTCCCTGCTTGGTGGTTTAGATGTTCTTAAATGAATGCTGATGATATATCAAATCCAAATCATTGCTAACAAATAAATTAAGCTGGCTATTAACCACACCATGGGTTTTTTTTTTCCCCTCTCAGCAAACGATCCAGGAACTCTTTGAGGTCCATTCTCCTATGGATGATACTGGCTTCAGAGTGAAAGCTGAGGAATTTGTTCTTCTCTCTCAGGAACCTCCTGTTGCTGAAACAATTGCTCCCAAGGTTGCGAGACCTTTTATAGAAGTAAGAAATAGTAGCAAAAGTGAATAGAATATGAATTAAGGTAAAATGGCGAAAACAAGTCAGTGATAAAAGATGAAGATGGAAGATTTACTTTGACTTTTAATTTTATACTTAATGTCCCAAACTTTATCATTGTTTTGATTTTGATTTTGTGCCAAATTTCCTTTTTTTTCCCCAGAAAGGAAAAATTTAAAAATCACAAAAAATATGTTTTCATTTTTTTTTAAACCCTTACCTTCTGTCTTGGAGTTAATACTGGGTATTGGCTCCAAGGCAGAAGAGTGGTAAGGGCTAGGCAATGGGGGTCAAGTGACTTGCCCAGGGTCACACAGCTAGGAAGTGGCTGAGGCCGGATTTGAACCTAGGACCTCCCGTCTCTAGGCCTGGTTCTCAATCCACTGAGCTACCCAGCTGCCCCCTTATGTTTTCATTTTTAATGAATTTCAGGTTTCTTGTCGGTCTATTCTTAGGGCTATTTTAATCTTTTCAGTGTTTAAGTATTTGGAAAAAGTAAAATATTTTCTTTCCTAAAAAAGTATTAGTATATTTTGGAGGCTAATGTTGCTACATTTTAATATGTATATTTGGGTTTCTCTCTGACACATATAGTCTCTTTTTTAATAGTCTATCTATATCTTAATTATCAGGTATTGAATATTGAGTGAATATCAAAGGTCAGAATGTGAGAAATTAATGAAATATTGGAAATTATTTTATCTAACATATGATCTTAAAAGTTACTTCACTGTTATTGGTCTAAAAAATGATAACATTATATAGTAGAAAACATTTTAGAGAGGTAAATGACCTCATCATTTATCAAAATTAGAGTCTTCGGCTTTTTTTCTAATCAAATGGTAGGCAAGCCCAAAACCAGGCTAAAGGATTAAAAAACTTGGTTTAGGGACATCTAGATGGCTCAGTGAATTGAGAGCCAGGCCTAGAAATGGGAAGTCCTGAGTTCGACTGTGGCTTTAGACACTACCTAGCTGTGTAGTATGTGGGCAAGTCACTTAACCCCCATTGCCTAGTCCTTACTGCTCTTCTGCTTGAATCTAAGACAGAAGATAAGTTTTAAAAGAAAACAATTTAGTGTAAATTTCCCTTTTCCAAAAATCTTTATTTCAAAAGGCTTTAAACAGCATTGAACAAGAGGATGAAGAGGAGCCAATCAAACAAGCAGATGAAGCAGAAACAACAGAAAAGGAATCCCTCCCCACAGCTTTCATCTCAGACCTGGACGATTTAAAAGGCAGTGAAGAGCCTTCACAGAGAGAGGAGTTGTTTGCAGTTGTTGACCAAGTATATATTTTCTCTTGTAAACTGTTAATGCTTAAAAAAGTAACATGACAGTTGATTGAAATATTCTAAAATGCTGCATCTTGCTAGAAGCATGAAAAAAAAAATGAGGCCTGATGTATTATGTGATTTAAATACTTATCAGTTGATCAGAGTTGAAGTTATATGTAGACTTGCCTGCAGGCAGAGGAATAGACTAGATAAACCGTCCTAGTCCCTTTCAGTGGTTTATCTTATTTAGAGAATGTGTGTTTTTCAGAAAGCAAAATACATTTGGCTCAACTTTTATTTTTAAAAAGAACGCAGTAGTAATTGAACTTTAAACTATTTTTCAAATAGCTTACTCCCATAGAGAAATATGCCTTGAATTATCTGGAGCTCTTCCATGTTTCTGGTGATGAAAGTGGACAAAGAATAATAGAGGTAGGACTTTGTTATAAATTAATTCTATTATCTGAATTGCATCTTTTGATGCCGGAAGTATAAGAACCCCAGTGGGTACTTAAGTTATAAACTTACTGATTTTTTTTTCAGTTTTTCTATACTTTTATTAGCACAAAATGACCAATGCTTTAATCATGGGAATTGACTTACTCTTTGCCTTGGGCTTTGGCTTTGTAGAGTTAAATTGTTAAAGTTCATATAATTGACACAAAATGTTACAGCTAAGATATATGAAGGACTTTATAGAAACTTCATTAGGTTTTTTTGGGGGGTGGAAATGGGGGGACCTGTAACTATGTAAGGATTTCCTGGTACAGAAAAGGCCTTCCACCAAGGCAGATGGGAAATGTGTCTGTAACTTGTAGCATCAGAATTACTGTCTTCAAGTAATTGAAGGTTAAATGATTTACTCGAGGTCACAGAACTTATGTCAGAGGCAACACTTGAACCCTTGTCTTCCTGACTCCAAGGTCAGCCCTGTATCCACTTTGCCATGCAATTATTTATTTCTTATGCTCTCTGTGAATACTTCCTGCCTCAGTTTCCCAGTCCTGCTGTAATGGGACAGTAATGGGACAGATTCCATAAGACACATGAAAGTTTTTATAATCATCCTCAGATAGTTTGCTGTTTCTATTGGCCATATGGGCCCATGGAAAGAACACTGGAGGAAAAGAAAAAGAACCTGAAGGACATTCCTGGTTCCTTTGGAACAAACTACATGGCTTGGGGGTGGTGCTTGGCACATAATAAGTGCCTAATTGATGCTTGTTGACAGGAAGATTGTCTCACCTCTTTGTTCCTCAGGGTCTCCATCTGTAAATGAATCTGAGGTTTGCTCTCCCTAGAATAAATACTTTTGGAATAGTGGGAAGAACACAAAATTTAGTTCTGAATCTTGGCTTTGCTGCTCTTCTTTGTGTGACCTCTCCGAGTCTCCGTGTCCTTCTCTATAAAATTAGGGCACCAGACTAAATGGTTTGCAAGGTCCTGTCCAGCTCTGAGCAAAAATTTATTAAGCACCTACTATGTGCCAAGCATTTTACAAATATCATCTCATTTGTACCTCACAATTGCTCTGGGAGGCAGGCGCTGTTGTGATCCCTACTTTATAGATAAGGAAACTGAAGCAGAAAGAGGTTGTGACTTGCCCAGGGTAACACTGTTAGTGTCTGAGGCTGGATTTCAATTCAGGTCTTTCTGACTCCAGGCCCAGTGTTCTATCCACTGCATAACCTATAAGGAAGTTTCACTAAATGATTATTATAGTGTTTATTAGTTGATAGCGGGATAATTAAATTAGGAGAACAAAATCTTAGAGTTGAAAAGAATCTCAGAGGTCATCTATAATCAGAAACAAGAACTCCTTGTACAATTATCTGTGGTAGATCCTTCTTCTCCAACTTTTCAGCTACAGGAACTCCCTATCTTAAAAGATAACCCATTCCATTGTTGGATATCCTCAATATTAGAAAGTTCATTCTTTAATTAAGATAAAAATCTGTCTTCCCATATCTTCCACTCACTGCTCCTAATTCTCTCCCTTGGAGCAATATAGCTTAGGTCTAATCTATCTTCCAGGTGACATCCCTGGAAATATCCAAGACTGCTCTAGTGCCCTCTGAAAATCTTTTCTTTAGGCAAAATATGTCTAGTGTCTCCTGTGGTTCCTGGCCAGTGTTTCTGGGCCACTTATCATTCTTTGGACATGGATCAGTCTGTGATGCTGAGAACTGAGTCTATGTGTGGTCTGGACAGGGCACACAGAACAATTTGAATACTGCCCTTGTCCTGGGCACTATTCTTTTCACATGATTGCATGTGATCAGGTTATTGTTTCATGGTCAGGGCTTGCAGAGAGTTAACTGTAGTCAACTGAAACCTTAAGTTTTATTCAGATAAATTGCCTTTAAACCATTCATCTTGCATCTGGTACTTGTATGATTGGTTTGGTTTATTTTAGTTTTGAAAATAAACTCTGGACTTTGCAATTATCTCATGATGTAATAGACAGGATGCAGAGCATCCTTTGGGTTCCAATACATTTATAATCCTTAATGGCTTTATGAATAAGGACAAGTTGTTGTTTGGACTCTCTGAGCCTCAATCCCCTCATCTGGAATATGGAAACACTAGTATTTGGAGAATTTCTATTAGAGGGTGTTGTGATAATCAAATGAGAGAATTATAATCATTAAAGTGCTGGATACATATCCACCACCACTACTATCGGCATCACCATCACCATCATTATCATCATTGTTATCATCACCAACATCATCTTGTTCTCATCTTTTTTGAAAGTGTTTGTTAGAAATGGTTCTAGGGTTGATCATTATTCCTCTTAGACTGTTTTTAGGTTTAATATTCTAAGGACTATTGCATGGATGGATAAAAATATCTCCTGATTCTAGTCTAATAAAAGTAGTAGGATGCAAGCTTATCTTCAGTGAAAATAGCCTTAGGACAACTCTAGTAGTAGACGAGACCATGGGGATGCTATGTACTTCAGCCTGTTTTCATAGGTTTTAGATCTTCTCTCTTACATCTCTGTGTTTTTAAAATTATTTTATTCCTTATTATGGAATTATTATTATTATTAGTGTTTATTAGTTTAGAGTCAGAGATTATTATTATTAGTAAGTAGTAAGTAGTAGTATTTATTAGAGTGAGAGATTAGTGTTCCTTTGGTGACATTTGTTAAAAATGTTTGTTCTTAAGTTTTTGTGGCTAGATGTTCTGTCTGGGTAATTGTGGACAACAGTCTGACTGATGATAATGAACTGATTCTAGAACTGTTGATTAATAGAGTTCTTCCAAATATTTTGAGGATTGTATATGGAGTACAGGTATTTGTCATCAATTGGCCCGTGAAAGATCTTGAGCTCCTGGGGCATAAGAGAAAGGGAAGAGAAGGATTCTATGGTGCCTGCTACATGCCAGGCTCTTGGCTAAGCATTTTATAAATATTATCTCATTTGATCCTTACAACTACTTAGGTAAAAATAGGTTAGGTGACTTCCCAGGAATACACAGCTATTAAATGTTTGAAGCTGGATTTGAATGCAGGTCTCCCCAACTCTAGCCCTGGTGCTCTGTCCACTGAATCACTTATCTGCCTTTATATGTCTAGTCATGAGGTTTTGATAGGTATTTGATTGGCACTAAATATTTACAGCCTTCAGTGATGGGTTGAACTATTACTGCCACTTCCTGGTATAATCTGTTATTATTATTGCCATTATTATTATTATTGGCCAGATCTGTGATTTCAATAGTAGTAGCAACTATTAAAAAAAGAGAAAGTCTTAGCTTGGAATGATTTAATTTTAATGAAACTGTGCTGGCATCTTTTGTCTTCATCATTTCTCATTCTAAGAACTCACAAAGCATCTTTTAATAATTTTTACTAATTGTTGCCATAAATTGATGGTCTGTAGTTGGCACAATTTCCCTAATTCTTTCTGAAAATTAAACCTTATTTTGCTATCTCCTCTTGTTCTCATCTCCATAGTCCTTCCAGTAAAGTGATTTTATCTGCAAATTCTTTTACCATCCTGATATATTATTCATCTGGACCAGGATGTAAACTAACTTAATGTAAAACTAAAGGCTTGCTTACATTTTCATCCATCCTGACCCTTTGTTTTCTCTTAATCATCCATGTTTGTTTCATCCTTTCCAGTCTAAAGACCTTCCCTTTAGTAAGAAAGTTGTAAGCAAAAGATAGTTAAGAAGTTTGACTGTTTCTTTGTTACCTTTTAATGTTCCACTGTCCACCTTGGGGAGTGATTTATTCCTTCCTTGTCCTTGATCAAGACATCTAAAAATGTCTTCTTTGTATTCCTTTATCTTTGTATTCTTTATCTCAAGTCTCAACTCACCTTGAGTTTTAGTTTTCCTAATAGAATATAGCTCTAGATTAGCCTTTCATATGTCTTTCTCATTTTAGCTTCTGTATCCATCGTTTTCAAATCTGAGTCCCCCAGGGAGCTTTCCTCCATGTGTAGTCATACTGAGTCTTTAGATTCTCTCCCTCCCTTTTCCTTATCAGGATAATTTATGATTAGAGTGTCAGAATCCATTCAAGCTTCTCCCTCTTGAGCTGTCTATTTCTTTTAGAATCATGGGCCATGAGATCATGCCTATTACTTTTCTAAACCTTTGGAAATCTGCTTTCCTAAAGTCTAGGGTTTGCATCTCGCTGTGTCCCCAGGGTCTTCTCCTCGCCTTGACTGTCAGGACTCAAATGACATGGTCACTTTCTACTAATGAACATTTAAAAAGTCTAAAAATGTAAAGCTTCCTTGTTGTTCAATTTTGAAATAGAGGAAATTGAAGAATGTGAAGAAAATTTGGGAACTCCATCATATGAGAGAATTGAAGGAAAAAGCAGAAAGCATGTTTCTAGAGGAGGAAGAGGAGTTATTGACTTACACGAGGGAAGATGCCTATAATAAGGTACCTATCCTTGCATAAATGCAATGTATGATATCTTACATTATAGGGCGATAAAATCTGCTATGGAAAAGCTTTCAGTCTAAGGCATCTAAGAGAGTAAGTTAACTGCAAGCCAGGGTTTGTCCAGTGTGGATTGTTAAGGGACGGGACAGATAGAGAACCCATTTTCCAAGCTTTACCTTCTTGCTTTTTGTAGGGGGACAAGCTTGTCTGTCTGGGAATCCCTTGAATACTTTTTTTTCACAAAGACTGCATTCACTTGTCACTTACTGAAGATACTTTTAGTGCAAAGCATAAGAATAACTCGTGGAATCATTTTACTTTTCTGAGCCTTAGAAAACTAACCCCCCACCCATAACCTTTTTATAAAAGAACTTGCTGAAATGAAGTATTGGCTCATAATGAGCCCTGAATTCTGCAAGGTAAACTATGAGCTGAGCATGAAGGGCTCTTTTTGGTTTGTTTGGAAAGGTACACTTTGCTTTCCAGGTTCCCAAACTTTTGCTTTCTTTTTAGTAGTCACAGCTTTAATTCCTCCTTTACACATTGTCAGACTTAGCTGTGGATAGAAAACTTGCCTGGAATGGACTGTGATGTAGGAATCAAAAAATTGTGTCATTGTTGGTGGTAATTTCTCCTTAAAAAATCAATATGTTGCCCATAACCATCTGACGCTAAGAAATTGTGTCTTTAATACAGGAATATGTTTATGAAGGTCCAGATGGACAGACCGAGATAATGCCAGTAAGTTAAATGGCCTTTCCTGTTGTGAATCAGAGAAACGTAGTTCTACGTGCGCACTGGGCAGCCACGTTAACAATCATTATTTTGCTATTTTGCAGCTTTGGACGCCACCCACTCCCCCTCAGGATGACAATGACATTTACATCGATCCTGTCATGTGTCTCATGTATGAAGCTACTCCTATTCAGGAGTCTAAGCTGCCACCTGTGTACGTGAGGAGGGAACACAAGAGGCTCAAAACAGAACCCTCTGGTAATTACTTTGGAAGCTTTCCATTCACAGTGGGTGAAAGACATTTTTCTTCAGATTCAAAATCTCCTATTGTCCTCCTGGCTGTACAGAGTTTTCTTTTGGTCAGATTTCTTTCTTACCTTTCCTTACTCTGAAATACAGGGGTGAATTCTGGGTACCTGACAGCTTGTTAGGGCTCTAGCAGAGTCCAGCCCCAGGGCAGGTAGGATTGATTGGATGCCCTATAGAGACTGCCTTTGAGCTGCAGCTGCACAAACCCAGTGAGCCAGACCTGAGGGTCTGTCTGGGGGTGCCACATCCCAGCTGGGTGTAGAATATCAGGGTGCTCATTGATGAATTCAGCCTTAATCTTGTTCTGGTCCATAGACACGCAGAATGGTTTCAGCACGGTGGAATTTTAAGGGTCAGCTCTGCCCCCTTTTCTTTGCTTCTTTGGAAAAGAGTGACAGTATAGTGTCTGTAAGGTACTGGACAGTCATGGCTATGTGCAGTGATATCGGGACCAACTCTTACGAAGGTCTTGGTGTTCTTCTATTGAAGTCCATCAGCCTTTGGACCCTTCGGACTTGCCTTAGGCCTTTGGATTCCCTGGTCATTGTCCTTGCTGCGCTTGCCTTTACAAACACCTCTCTATACTGTCTCCTTAGCTGTTGGCCGGAAGAAGAAGCAGCACCAAGGAGAGGCTGTCATTCCTCCTCGATCCCTCTTTGACCGGGGGACTCCCGGGATGGTGAAGATGCGGCGAGAGGGCAAAGAGCAGAAGAAGAACGTTCTGTTGAAGCAGCAGACTCAGTTTGCCAAACCTTTGCCAACAGCAGTCAAAGCCATAGCAGAGTCTGGGCAGGACCACCCAGAGTGGCTCATCAGTGAGGACTGGGCACTGCTGCAGGTGATTCTCTAGATAGCAATGGGCTTATGATATCACTTTGTGCTTTTTTTTTATTTGGGGGGGAGTTTCTAGTCTTTTGAGGTGTGCCAGATATTGATGTTTGAGCTGTTACGTATCAACATGATGATTTTTTTTCCCTTTTAGGCTGTAAAACAGTTGCTTGAGCTTCCTTTAAATCTCACCGTTATGTCACCAGCACACACCCCTAATTGGGATCTTGTAAGTGATGTTGTCAATTCCTGTAGCCGAGTTTACCGCTCTCCCAAACAGTGCCGGAACCGCTATGAAAATGTCATCATTCCTCGAGAAGAAGGGAAGGTGAGCTGATTTCTGACATGCTAATAGATGCATCTCACAGAATAAAAAAAAAACACTCTTAATCTCTATCATAGAACTGATCCATGTATTGGTTCTAAGGAAGAAGAGTGGTAAGGGCTAGGCAAAGGGTCATACAGCTAAGAAATGTCTGAGGCCAGATTTGAACCCAAGATCTCCCATTTCCAGGCTTTGCTCTCTATCACACAGCCACCTAGTCTCTGCCCCAGTCTCACAGAATTTTCCAAGATTTACAGATATAACATTTGTACCAGTAGGAATGCCCTAGACCAGGGACAGGGACCCAGGGGATGGGGTTTTGAGTTTTTGTCTCCATCACTGATGAATTCCATGGCCTGGATTACATCACTGCGCTCACCATGATGCAGAGATAATAATGCTTGCTCTATGCATGCTCTTGTGAAACTGCTTCATTGATGGCAAAAGACTAGGTAAGGTGAGAGGAGATGTTATGATTGCTCTTACAGCACCCAAAATGTATGTAGTAGGCTCTCCCGTCCTGAAAAAAGAAAAGTCACACTGTTTTTGATGCTATTAGAACATCTCATAGCCCCTTTCTAAAGCTTTCCTTTTATTGCTGCCTTAGACAAGACTTTTCATCCATTTAGTCAGTCATGTTCTTTTGATCAGTTCTTACAGAAATACTAAATATCTCTTTTCCTCTCATGAGTGGTAAAAGCAACAAGAGTTGGTAGTAGGTTGTTGGCTCTAGTTCTGCTTTGGTGCCATCATTTGGGAGGGGGATTGTGTTGTCAGAGATGGATGTGGAGTCAGGAAGACCTGAATGCAAATTCTACCCCAGAGACTTACTTAATTACATGATCGAGGCAATTGTTTCATTTTTTTTCAGACTCAGTTTCCTTATCTTCAAATTGAGGATATAATTACATCTACTTCATGGGTTATCGGGAATATCAAACGAGCTAACATTTTAAAAGTGCTTTGCAGCCCCTAAAGCAATATATAAATGTTAGCTGTTATTATATGGAAGAAAAAAAAACCTGCTCGTAATATTTTACAGTTAGTTATGAAGTATATTCACTAGTCTATTAAACTCTTTTGATATCTTTTTCCACACTTCTTTGTATAAGTAAGGCACAGATGAAATCTAATGCTTTTTGATATTAATTGATTTTCCCTATTTGATAGCTCATGCTTGAAGTGAATCCTAAAAAGAAGACCAAAAGTATCTATAAGGTAGGTATCATCAAATGTAAAAATAATTATTTGAACTAATTGTAGAATCATACTTGTAGTGGTAAGGTATTACATTTGAAAAAATATGCATTATATCCAGTCCATTGATATAGGAATTACATTTGTGTAATAGGGATATACATATTATATTTGATTCTCTGTGAAGTGCTGTCACCAACAATCTGGGCAGCTTTTCTGGGTGAATTTGGTGGTTTAGAATAATTAATTAGAACTGGGAGAAATATTAGAAGCCCTGCCCATAAGGCCCTTTATACTCTGGTTCCAACCTGTCTTTCCATCCCTACCTCATATTACTGCCCACTATGCACCTTCTGCTCAAGTCAGGTTGATCTACCCACTATGTCCTGAGCATCCCTTGGGCACTCCTGCCTCCATGCTTCTTCTCGTCTTCTTCCCACTTCATTGTCACTGAAAATGCCTTTGATCCTTCTCACTACATAATTTCTACCCATCCTTTAGGATCAGATCAAGTCTTCCCTAATGAGTCTATCCCGCATCCAGCCCATAACTCTTGTTAGCTTCACTGGCTATACTTTTTGGCACATAGACAGACAGACACATACATGCACACATATACATAGGACAGACAACTAGATAACTTTTGATTAATTATCTCTTTATGGGTATGCCTTGTCTAGAAGTCAGAACTCATGTTCATGGGGAGCCTGTTCCTCAAATATAAATGCTAAGAGCTTATGGGAGGAATGGTGTGAGGGGAATGGATGTGTGCCTGGCCTCTGCTAGAGGTGGTGATTTTGTCTGTTCCTAGAACCTGAAGGTAATATTGTGTCTTGTAGCCATTGCTCTGCTCCATTTAGATGCTCTGGGTGACAATTGGATGCTTCTTTGCAATAGTCAGTACCATCTTTGTCATAAAGAACGACTCATCTCATTTGGAGATGACTTGTTTTTGGTGCCTTTGGGGATACTTTCATATTTGGGGGATATTATAGCTCCTAACTTAAATGCCCTCTTGGCCCTAGAAGATTTGATACTGTTTATTCTGTTTTTCAAAGGAGAGTCTGTATACTTTGTCTCAGGTTTTTCTGTATTGGGCCACAAATAAGGGATATGGACTACAGGACAAGCGAAACAGTATATTGGAAGGTTGTTGTTCATGCCTTTCCCTTTTGTTCCTTTGTAGACCAAGAATGGCCGTCCACTTCGCACTAACCAGGTCTATGCCCAAGATGAAGGTGCCACCCGCACCCAGCTTTATACCAGTCACTTTGAAATGGCAAAAATGATTGCCGGAAAGAGAAGTCCCCTGAGTAAACCCCTGTAAGTTATTTGATGAGTATTTTCTTTTCATTTAGTTAACAGTATGTTTGAGTTGAGTTGGCCTGCAGAAGTTTTCCATTAGGAATACCAGGGTGAGGGTGGGGGTGTTAGCAGATGTTAGGCTGTGTGTGTGTGTGTGTGTGTGTGTGTGTGTGTGTGTGTGTGTGTGTGTGTGTGTGTTGTGACTAAGGGGTGAGAGAAATGTCAGGGTATAGGGCATCTGAACAGGTAAGAGGAATCGGTTTGTAAGAGGGACTTCCCATTAGGTTATGTTGTTGACTGAATCTGTTCCTAGAGAAGACGATTAGTGCATCTGTGTCCAGTAGAGGAAAGGCTTTGGTGGAATGCTGAGGACTTCACTGCCCTCACTCTGTTCTAGTCAACATTTTTATCAATGTCTTAGATCAGGAGATTAGAATCTTTTCATGCCAAAGGCCTTTTGGGCAGCTTGGTGAAGCATGTGAATCCCTTCTCAAAGTAATTTTAAGAAAATTCATAATTAAAGGAAATTTTAATTTCAGTTATAGTTTAGTAAAAATAGTGACACCATATTTTCACCATCCAAGTTCACAGCTCCCCTTCGGTCTCTCCATGGACTCCCTGAAGGGCTCTGAGGATCCTAGGTTAAGAACCCAGGCTTAGATTAAGATATGGAGAGCATTCTTATTTCATCTGCCCAGTGTTGGAAAGGATTGCATTGGGTGACAGTATGCAAAGGATCTCAGAAATATCAAGCATGTTACTTAACTAGGTGAAGCTTGGTAGTAGGGATAACTAACTGGAAAGTTGTACTTTGAGGTTCAAGAAATCCATTGAACCATAGAGTTGTTGAGATGCAGCTTAAGGGCAGTTCATTTGAAAAAGACCTGGGGTTTTAGTTGCTCTTTGTGAATCAGAAATATGATGTAGTTGCCAAAAGACTATTTGGGTATGGGTGCCATGCTTTTTTTTTTTTTTAATCCTTACCTTCCGTCTTGGAATCAATACTGTATATTGGTTCCAAGGCAGGGCAATGGGGGTTAAGTGACTTGCCCAGGTCACACAGCTGGGAAGTGTCTGAGGTCAGATTTGAACCCAGGACCTCCTATCTCTAGGCCTGGCACTCAATTCAGTGAGCTACCCAGCTGCTTCCTGGGTACCATGTTTTAGGAAAGATTATAACAAACCAGAATAAATCTAGAGGCTGCTGATCAGGAAAGCGAAGGGATGTTGGGTCCTATGAAGATCAGGTGAATAAATAGATATGTTAATCCTATAGAACAACTGTTCTTAACAGCAACAATGGCAGCAGTAGCCACCATAGTGGTAACATTTGCTTGATTTTTAGGCTCGGAATGAATCCTTTCCAGAAGAATCCCAAACATGCATCAGTATTTGCTGAAAGGTAGGGACTCAGAATTCCTAACAACTTTCAGTTAGAGGAAGCAGTCCTTCCTCTAAGGCTTCTCTCTAACTCTCTACTTCTCTTTCTAGTGGAATCAATTATGACAAGCCCCTGCCTCCAATTCAGGTTGCTTCCCTACGTGCTGAGCGTATTGCTAAGGAGAAGAAGGTGAAGTAGCCAGTAATATGCTTTTAACTGTTCATGTTATCAGTAAATTTGTTGCACCCATTGAAGAAGGGATCCTTTTGTGGGATGATTCCATCACAAAGCATTTTATTATGCTTCCAGCCCTCTTGGGAACTGTTGTTAGGCTTCACTCTGTAGCACTCTGCTCTTTTTTCCTTTTAGAGATGAAAAGACTGATTTCAGTGCCAGGGATATCCCAGTTTGCTGTTATGTTGCAGACTTGAATGCAAATTCTCCCAGTAACTCTATGGAAAATGACATATGTTTTCTCATTTGTTTCTAGGCTTTGGCTGAACAGCAGAGAGCCCAACAGCAAACAGGGATACAGCAGCAGCAGCTGAGCAGCCAGCAACAAACTCAGCAAGCAGCAGGACAGCAACAACAGCAGCCTCAGCCTCAGCCTCAAGTGCAGCCCCAGCCGCAGCCTCAGCCCCAGCCTCAACCCCTGCCTCAGCCTCAGCCCCAGCCCCAGCCCCAGCCCCAGCCTCAGCCCCAGCCCCAGCTCCAGCATCAGGTAGTCCAACAGCCCCTGCAGCCTGCAGCACCTTCTGTAGCCAACTCGGCAGTTTTGGTAAGAACTTCTGGAAGAGAAACCATAGTGCTTCTGAATTTATATTTTAAGAAAAATTCTCGGGGGCAGCTGGATTGTTCAGTGGATTGAGAACCAGGCCTAGAGATGGGAGGTCCTGTGTGGGGGTCCAGCCTCCCACAGAGGATGGGGTCTTGGAGGTGGGACACAGTTCTTGTATTCAACCCACAGCACAGGTTTCACGGGAAAAGCTGTTTCACCTTGGCTGAGGCTTGGCTTTATTTTATACCCTCATGATCACACATCTACTTGGCACACAATTTCATTCTCTATATACATGTTTCCATTGTTCCTATCAACAGATGCGAAGCCTAAGGAGATAGTCAACAAAAACACTGTTACCAAGTGCAGGGTCAAAGGGTAGAATCAACACGACCCAGATTTAGGTTGGGGAATTCTGAGCACAGATTTGCCAGAAGTTTTAAGCCTAGAAAAGAGGGTCCTATCTAAGTGGGTATATGAGAATCTTTAGGTTTAATTTTGTGAGTGGGATCTCCTGGTGATATTCTTAGGGGACAGAGTGGGATATCTGTATTAACCCTGCAAGCATGTTGCTTTTATCTATTTTTCTTGGGGAATAATCATAGCAATTCAATTAATAAGGAAAGTCACTTGGGGTCGTTGACTGGGTGTCTCATCTTTCCTGGGTGATGCTTTGCAGTCCCTGGTTTCCACGTGTGACTCTGTCAAATAGCATGGTCTTTTTTCTTTTTAAACCCTTACCTTCCATCTTGGAGTCAATACTGTGTATTGGTTCCAAGGCAGAAGAGTGGTAAGAGCTAGGCAATGGGGGTTAAGTGATTTGCCCAGGGTCAAACAGCTGGGAAGTGTCTGAGGTCAGATTTGAACCCAGGACTTCCTGTCTCTAGGCTTGGATCTCAATCCACTGAGCTACCCAGCTGCCCCTCCAACCTATCTTTCCAGTCTTCTTCCATCAACTGTTTGATCCAGCCAACAGACTGGCCTCATCTGTGGCAAGATATCTCTGGCCTCCATGCCTTTGTTCTAGCAACCCTTCAGGTCTAGAGTGTCTTCTCTCCTCAGCTCCATCTTTCAGAATCCCTAGTTTTCTTTAAGACTTGTAACAAGGTTTTTCTCCTACCTGAGTACTTCTTGGACCCCATTAGCTGCTTGTGCCTTCCCCAATTGACCAAATTACCTCGCATCTATTTTGTCCGTATCTTTACAAGCACATGTTGTTTTCTTCACCTAGAATGAAAGTTTCTTGATGACAAAAGCTGTTTTCACTTTTGTCTCTGTATCCTCAGAAGCTAGCACAGCATCTGGAATACTTGTTGAGTTGAGTCTGACTCTTTTTAGGGTTCTGAGTCTGATCCCATTTAGGGTTCTCTTGGCAAAAACACTGGAGTGTTTTGCCATTTTCTTTTCCAGATCAGGGGCAAACAGTGTGAAATTACTTTCCCAGGGGTCACACAGCTAGCAAGTGTCTGAGATCAGATTCAGGATGAGTCTTCCTGACTCTCTACCCCCTGTTCCCCATCTGGGGACATAATAGATGTTTAATGTCAGTCAGTCAATCAACAAGCCGTTATTTAGCACTTACTATGTTCCAGGTGCTGTGCTTACCAGGGGGATACAAAGAAAGGTAGAAGCATTGTCCTTGTCCTTTGGAGAGAGATGATGGGTAGATTACTAGATCCATACAAGAGACAATCTCTTAGCAGTGTGGGGCAGAGAGGAAGAGTATTCTTGTAGAAGGCAGGATTTGAACTGAGTTTTGGAAAAATCCTAGAGAGTCAGAAGACAGAGGAAGAGCATTCCAGGCTTTGGGGACAGCTAGGGAAAAGGCCATGGAGTCAGGAGATGGAGAAAATACCAAACTGGTCATTCACTCTTCTGAATGCTTGCTATATAATTTGTCTGCTATTGCTAGAATATAAGATTTTTGAGGGCAGGAACTATTTCACTTTGTCTTTGTGTCCTCCACACAGTAAGCAATTAATAAGTGCTTATTGTTTGCTTGATTTCAGTTCACTAAAACTTACAATCTTTTTCAGATAAACTTTTTTCTTTCCCAACCTTATATTGATGAGTTATTTTTTAATACAAATATATGGGATTTACTTGCTTGTTGTTAGTTTTTATTTATTTATTATTAGTTACATTTTCATTTTTAATTAAATTTAATAATTTTATCATTTATTTATTTATTATGTAAAATCATATTACATTTAGCCCAAAGTCCTAGCTTATCAAGATCTTTTTCATCTTAGCTTTGTCCTCTAGGCTGTTAGGTATCCAACCTCTGCTTTGTGTTGTCTGCAAATTTGGTAATCATGTCATCTATACTTTAATCAGATTATTGGTAAAATGATAAAAGTACAGGTTCCCAGGGCTCTACACTAGAGACTTCCTTTCACATGGACAATAAACTACTAATGGTTACTTTTGGTGTCCAGTGATTCAACCAGTTCCAAGTTCCAAGTTCTTGTAATTGCTTTCTAATGTAGCTTGACTCTATTTTTTCACAAATGCTCTGCCAAAATCTAGGCATGGCACATCTGATTCACCCCATGATTTACCATGGATGTGACCCTGTTGCAACTGAGGCTGGTGTGACCTGAGCTGCTTTTGTGGGGACCTCGTAGCTATTGTATTAGCCACTTCCTCTTATGGCTTATCACTAACCAGCCCTTTCACAACCATTCTAGGATTTCCCCAGGAATCAAAGCTGGGATCACTAGCCGGTAGTTTGAGAATGATGCACCCTTTGCCTTTTCTCCGTTGTGTGGTGCCCTCGTCTTCGCTGTCTGCCAGAGGTCAGTGACAGTGGTTCAGCTATCAAGTGACCACAGCCACCAGCTCTTCCATGACCCTAGAATGTGTCCATATAGGCCTGGGGACTTGAAATCATCCCAGTAAGCTTTGGGCTTTTGAGCTTTCTTTCTGCTTATCTTTAGTATCGACTTTTCTCTATAGTTGAAAGATTATTTTCCTTGGTCAAAGTAGCAGAAGCCAAAGGAGAGTCGAATCTTCTCCTTATGGTCTTTCCTTCTTTTCTTGCTTCTCTGAGTAGTCATCCCACCTCTGCCTTCTGTGAAAATTCCTTTACACCCAGTATAACTTGGAAAAATGTTTCTCTTGTCCCTTCACTTTCTTTGGTGACCTTGGCCCAGTCTGAACCTTGGGTGCTCTGATCCTGTTCCTGGAGAACCATTCAAGGGATTGTGTTTGTAAACTTCAAGTTGGTCTGTGAGTTCCCTGGGCATTTACAGTCCCTTCAGAGAAGAGACATTTCCTCTTCATTAGAATGACTTTTCTTTGTGTCTTTTCATCTTTTGGGCTCTTTTTCTTTCCTGAGCTAACTTAGCTTGTAGAATTTTAGTCTTTAGCTATGCTTTCTTTAAGGGCTTTAAAATGTGCTCTCCCAAAATTTAAGGGATGAGTCCAACTATTCTTTTTTCTTTCTGTATTACAAATTAGATGTTGGAGTAGTCGCTATCTTATACCCCAGAAACCAGTTCTTCCTTGTTGAAGAGAACTAGAGCCAGAAGAACAGTTCCCCCTGTTCATTCTTCCATTACCCCATTTTGAAATTATCATTAATCCCAGAACCACTTGTTTATAATTGGAAAGATCTCAATGATCATCTAATCAAAACTATGCCTGAAAAAGAAGCCCTACTCTCAGGTATTAAGTGATGGTTCCCATTTCCTTCCCATACTCCAAGCAGTGCAAAACAAGTCAAGAAATTATTAGCTTGTCTGTTTTTGACAGAAAAAGAGCTCCCATGTATTTATATCCAGGTAAGTAAAGTCTCTCATCACTCCTCTGTCTTTATGTTGGCTTTGTGATCTTTTCCCCACAGTCCTCATCTTTCCTCCTTTTGACCAGCTGGTCGCCAGTATCTGTTGATGACAGTTTCCCTTGTGTTTGTGCTTTGGTCAAGGCTGCTGGGTAACACTGTTGTCTATGAATAGAGCAGAAAGGAGCATTGACTTGCTTGTGGTCACAAAGCTCTCCTTGAGGGGCAAAGCGAGAGCTCCAGCCCAGGTTTTCCAACTCTCAAATCCATCACTCTTTCCACTCTGCTGCTTCCTCAAATTGGCTCAGGAAAAATGTCTCATGTACAGTGCTAGATATTATTTTAGTTTATAGCATGGCTTAAACTGTCTTTCCAACAGGCTGGAACAATCAAACCTGCAGTCCCAGGAACAAGTATACAGACAGGTAAGAGTTTTTGTAATAAAGGATTTTGTGGTTTGTAAGGAAACCAGCAAAAGCCTTTTACTATATCGCATTTGCCCTGGCTTTGATTTGTTTTCAGCTACTGTGAATGGAAATGTCATCATGAACACAGTTGCTGGTGTCCCAGCAGCTACTTTCCAGCCCATCAATAAGCGTCTCGCCCCACCAGTTATTCCTGGACCACTGGCAGTAAGTAAATGGCTTGTCTTCTTTCCTGCCCACATTCCAGGTATGACAGCACAGGTCCCATTTCCTTAGTCTTATTGGCCATGGTATAATTAGTCCCATCTACTTACATAGGACAAACTTAATTTTGGAACCAGCTAACTAGGCCTGATCAAATTAGTTGGTGTATGCAGAGAACTTTGTAAATAACAGCTATTATCATTATTTTGTTAAGCATTCTGATACTTCAGTACTTCATGGATGCATGATTTCATCAATGTCGGTGCTTATTCTATCCCTGGAGATAGCCTGGTATAAAATGAGGGGTGTGACCCCAATGGCCTCAAAGGCCTTTTCCTGCTCTAGATCCATGATCCTGTGATCACAAACACAACTGGCGGCCCATGGGCTGGCCTTCCCTGGAAGCCATTGCAGGACCTGCCACACCTCGAACTTGCTAATAGCTTTAGAGAACTCTGGGCTGTCTCCACACTATGATGAAGCCTAGTGAAAGAAAAGTTTGATGGATGTTTATGATAACAACAACAACTCATCTGTACTTAGCACTTTCAGGCTTACAAACTCCTTGTAGGTACAAGTTTGTCCCTTCTTAGAGCTGAGAGAGACAGGAGTGCAGCGGTGAAGAAACTTATCTGGAGTTACATGTTACCTTGCTCTATTCCCCTCACCCTTTTTAAGGAGAGGTATTTAGTTATAATTATATTTAACTCTCTTGTGTTTTTGTTGTCTGAAGTATTTGCAAAACAAATCATTTGTTCAAATCTGGTTTTCTTTGTAGGAATGCCTCAAATGTCTCTTTTGAAATTGAATATCCATCTTTTTTCATTGATGATTAGGCTCAGGTTTGCAAGATATGTCACCTTAGGTTGTCTCTTGAACTCTTCTGCTCTTTGGAACACATTATTCCTTTCCCTCTTATGGTTTTTGATGGGCACAGATACATCTTGGGTTACTCCATTTTCCTTTTCCTTTGATGGTCTTTCTCCTGGTCACTTGCAAAATTTATTGTTAGTCATTGAAATTGTTAAATTTAACCACTGTGTGTCTTGGAGTTTGCAGCCTAGGATTTTCTTCTTCTTCTGGAGATGTTCTCTGGATTCTTGCAATTGGCATTTTGGTTGCTGTGATGAGAAGTTCTGGTCCATTTCTTTGTATTATTTCTTGAATGAGGGTGATCAGGTATTTGACATATTTCCTTCTGGGAGAGTTATAATCCTTAAGTTGTCTTTGCAAACCTATCTTTAAGATCAATATGTTCTCTTTTGCATAGAGACTGTTTTCTTTCAAAGTTATTGAACTGTTCTTCTGGTTCCACCCACATCACTCCATGCAACTTCATCCTCCTCAGGATTCTCTGGAATTGACTTTTGTAATTTCTTTTTATTCTAATGCATTCATATAACATATTTTGTTGAGCCATTCTCTACTTGATCTAAGGCACCCTCCTAGAAGATTAATTCTTCCGTTTTTCACCCTACTTTAATTTCTGCTTCAGGATCATAAAATATTTTGCTTCTGTGTTCAGTACTCCTCTGTCCATTTCAGACAACTTAGAGTCATCTGGTGCCCACCCTTTTGTTTGTATGTTTGTATTTTCCTTTCATGATTTCCAGTTATGAGAAATTAGACAACTCCTACTTGTTCAAATACATTGATTTTTCTAGGTTTCTTTTAACTATTGTGTTTGTATTTCAGTGTTATACACAGGTTTTTTTTTTTTTATCAGAAGTGCTTCAAAGTTCTCCCCTTCATTAAAGGTCCATTTTCTTTCCCTTTAGGAAGATACTCAGCTTTGCTGGACAAACTATTCTTGATCGTATAAGCTATATATATAGGTTATATATATATATATATATATATATATATATATATAAAGGTTATTTATATATATATAAAGGTTATATATATATATATATATATATAACTATAAGCCTAGCTCAGAGGTTCTCAACCTCTCAATTTGTAGCAATGAGAATACATAATGCATATCCGGTATTTACATTCTGAATCATCACTGTAGCAAAATTACAGTTTTGAAGTAGCCACCAAAATAATTTTTTGGTTTGGGGTCACTAAGATTGAGAACCACTAGCCTAGATCCTTTGCTTTTGGAATATTGTATTCCCAAATCATTTTCTTGTTTTTCAGTAGAAGCTTCCATGTCTTATGCCATCCTGATGAACTGGAAGTTGAATTGGCTTCTTATTGTGTACTTGTAGTATTTTTCAATGCCTTTGGAGTTTGGCTGTAATATTCCTGAGATTTTTACTTTTGGGGTTCCTTTCAGGAAGTGATTGGTAGTTTATTTCTGTCTCTACCCTCTGCTAGCCCTAGTCTATATTCATTTATGATTTCTTGAAATGTAGGGTGCACGCTTTCCCCTTTTTTGGCTAAATCAGGATTTTTTCAAGGAGTCTAATGATTTTATAAAATCTTCACTTTCTGTCTTAGTAACAACTCTAAGAGAGAAGGGCAAGGGCTAGGCAAATGGAATTAAGTTACTTGCCCAAGTCACAGAGCTAGGAAGTATCTGAGGCCAGAGTTGAAAAATATCCAGTGATTCTTAAATTATTTCTCCTTGATCTGTTTTTCAGGTCAGTGTTTTTGATGACAGATATTTTATATTTTCTACTGTTTATTAAATCATTTGAGCTCATTTCAATATTTTTTGCTTTCTCATGATTTCCATTTGGTTTTAGTTTTCAGAGATTCCTTTTCTTTGGTAAGATTTATCATCTTCTCTTCTAAGCTGTTTATTGTCCTTATAATTCTTTGCTCAGGAGTTTCATTTCATTTTTGAAAAATCTTTTGCTTTATTTTTTCTAAGAACTTTTGCAGTTCTTGTGGAAAATCCATTTTTTTCCTTTGAGGCTCTCAGTAGTTGTGGAGTTAATCTCTCCTTTTTCTGGATCTCTGGACATGAGATAATCTAACTGACAATAATTGATAGCTGTTTTCTTTGATTGACTCATCTTTCCAGCCTTAATTCCTGAATTGGGGATTTGTGCTAGATTTAGACTCTTCTCCTTGCTGAATTTTTCAGTAGAATGATCAATCAATTCTGCATGGTCTTGCCCTTCATTCCCTGAGTTCTTGTTTTGGCATCCACTTTTAAGAGTATGACTCCCTGGGGTCTTTCAGGGTCAGATGACTGGGTTGTCAGGACCCTATTTAGCATCTCAGAACAGTGTTAGGGATATTTGAACCCTTGGTCTTGGTTTTTCCAAATCTCAGTACTGTGGCTCCATACTGTTCACTGTTTTGCTGCCTGCTGCCTCCTCCCTAGGGCTCCCAAGGTCCCCACCCTGGGGCTTTCTGACTTGCTTAGGGCAACCCTTGCAGGTTACACGTGTCTCATCTCTGGCCATGCTAGACTTGTAGGCAAATTTTTTGAGTAGTTCTGAGTGGAAGAAGTCATTTATTATAGTTTCTCTTAGGATTTTTGGATCATTGTTCAGTCTGGTATAAACTTCAGGATTTTGCTGGAGTAGTTATGTGGGAGTCTGCTTACCATTCTGACAGCCATCAGTAGCAGAAGTCCCCCTATCCCTTTAGCATTACCTATTAACAACCAACCAAGAGACACTAACTTTTAAAAAAGATTTGGTTTGTGTTTGCACCCCTTTGAAGTAAAGGTCACATTTTGATTTCTTTTTTAAAAAGGCTTCGGGAGGTGGTAGTGCCGCTCAAGGAGTTCATAGCCAGCCTCGGCCAGCGACCACACCTGCTGCTTCAGCTGAACTCCTCTCTGGAGCACCCATTCAGGGGGTGAGGGCAGGCACTCCTGTCCCAGCTTCCACTGTGGCCATGACTGGCCTGACCCCTGGGCAGACTCAGACAAGGTCTTTAGGGACCCAGGTAACACAAGGTAACACTTAAGAGTTTTCTTACTCTTTTACTTGTAGAATAGATTAAAAAAAAAAGACTTTGGAAATTAGAAAGCGCTTTATGGACATACAGCTTTAATTTTTATCATGCAGAGTAGCCATAATTATTTATTAGCCGGATAGATCATCTACTCATCATGTCTACAATAGAAGGTACAAGATGTGTACTGGTTTTATTGCTCTATCTATAGATATGAAAAATGGAAGCTAGGAAACCATCTTTTAGCTGGATGTTATTTTTCTTTATACTTAGTACATGACTGTGTCTTTCTAAACTACCTCAAAATCTCCTAAAGTCAAATTATCCCTCCTAGGGTAGAATCTTATCTATCATAAGATGAAGTTTTCTTTATAGGTTAATTAATTTTATCATCCTTCAAAATATATATTTGGGGATTTCTTTTTTTTTTAAACATATATTTGTGCACTTCTGTCTTTTCTTTGTAGCAACAGCCACAGGAGTTCAACTTTCGAGCAAAACCATCTCTCCAGCCCACTTTCAGCTTCTTAGGCAGCAGCAACAGCAGCAACAGCAGCAACAGCAGCAACAGCAGCAACAGCAGCAACAGCAGCAACAGCAGCAACAGCAGCAAGCAGCTACTCAGGTGTGCATCCCACTGATCCAGGGCGAGCCATAGGTTGGGGCACAGTTTCTGGATCTTCTAAAAACTGTAGGAAAGTTCTCCCAGCCAAGAAAATCTTTACTGTTAGTAGAATGGCTTTGGTGTTGAGGCCATGGTGGATATTAATGAGAACCTGGAGGAGTGGTGGAAGTGGAAGCGGAGAAAATTGTACATCATCAGCAAGAGATTTAAGGAGATAGAATGACCCTGGCACTTCTGAGCTGATGGGATAGAGAGAACTGAAGGGAGAGAATGGACAGATAACAAGGCTTCAGACAAAATGAATGAATGAATGAAAAAGCATGTATTAAACACCCACTTTGTTCCAAGCACTGTGCTAAGGGCTGGAGGTATAAATACAAACATTTGGGGAGATAACCCATATAGGAGGGGTTGGTTCAGGGCAGATGTAAGGGCTGGTGGTCCCTAGGATCCAGTAGAAGAGGGGATAACAAGGTATGGGGGTCCTGCAGACACACATCAGGAGGCGGAATGACAATGCCCAGGGTCTGGAACATGGTAATTGCAGAGCAGGCAGTAAGGAAGGCTCTGTGCTTTTTCCTCTTACTGGAAGGACTGCAAGTGGTAACACTTTGCTTTTCCTAGTGTTGTGAGTGGTGGTCATGTTCTTCCTGTGGGAGTGGAAGTGAGGTGGAGGGGCCCAATCTATAATCTCTGGGAAAAGAAAAGTGGGCCAAGGGTCAAGGTGGAGGGGGGGGGCTTTGGGCTCCTTCCTGTGGAGGGTGAGGTTTAGCATCCCAACAAGAGAGGGAAGGAGAAAGAGGTATTGGTAGGAAGATCAGATGGGCAAGCTGCTGTATTGTGGTATCTGGTGGTTTATAATTTAGGATGGGGGAGGAGAAGGATACTCTTGGCACTTGGTGGGGAATCTCAGGTAACAATAGGTTTGCCTTTATATCCTCTATCTGTATAATGTATCTAAAGGGACTTGGAAAGTTATAAAGTATTATACAGTTATCTACTCTTCATTTTTGTTATTGTACAGAGCACCTAAAATTATTTATTATCCTAAAGAAGTCAGAAGGAGGAACAGAATGAATTAAGTATGAGCCAATACCTAAAATTGTATAATTAAAAAAATTAACAAAATTAACAAAAACTAACAAAAAACTTGCTAACAGATTATTAAAGGACTGGGTGGTGTAATCAAAAGCCCCTCAACTTTCATTCATTTTGCTTAGTTGTCCAGATGTCATTAATCTCCCAATTATTTCCAGTACTTCACGGGGGCTTAATTTCATCATTTAGGGTACTTCCTTCACTAATACAGATTTCAGCCCCACAATGACTTGGTAGAAGTTCTGTGTGTTGGGGTAGCACAAAAATTTATCCCTTTCTGTAGCCAACTTGGAAATGAGTTTCTCTGAACTTGGTGAGGCTGGCGCTTGAACAATGGACATGTAATCTGTCACTGGATCCATATTTGAAGCTTTCTCAGATTGGTAGGATCATTAGAATATGTCCTCAGCTGTCATGGCCTTCAGGAACCCAAGATGACCTCAGGGGTATCCTGGAATTAGCTTATGTCAGCTGATTATTAGAATTTTAGGGTGGGGACTTCACCATAGAAATCAACAAATACAGAGCTGGGATGAAGCCAGGAGATCCTGGGTTCAAATGTGGCCTCAGATACTTCCCAACTTGGGCAAGTCACTTGACCCCCATTGCCTAGCCCTTACCACTCTTCTGCTTTGGAACCAGTACTTAGTATGGATTCTAAGACAGAAGGCGAGGGTTAAAAAAACCACACATACCAAAAAACAACTCAGCAAATGCTACAGATGAGGGCTTGATTTCTCATTTTGTTGTATCACTTAAGTTGCTAAAAACAAAAGTGATTCATGATAAATAAGTTTGTATCAAACAAAAAACTATTGCTATCAGTGTGGCTGGGTTTGCAGTTGATGAAGGGTTTCCTACAGAGTAAACAACTGATTATTAAACCACTAATTAGCCAAATCAGACACATTTGCCCAAATGTCTGAAAGTTCCTTCTCGTAGGGAATGAATAGAATCGAAACTCCACATCCGTTCACATTTTTCATTTCCTGTTTTGACTCTCGCTGATTAAAGCCGCGAATATAAGTTGCCTCATGCTACTGCGAGGTCTGCATGTCCCTATTTTTCATTATGTAAACTATGTCGGGGTTCAGTGGGCTCTGCTGGGGATTTTAGAAACTCAATCCGTTAACTGTGGGGACCAGGGTTCATTCATTGCATCCACGTGGCCGCGGTTGCCGCCTGGGAGAAAGCGGCCGGCTTTGGATCTCCTTTGGCGCCCCCTGGCGACGCTGCTGCCTTCTCTCCTTGCAGGAGCACCTGACCAAAGCGCAGAAGCAGAAGCTGCAGCTCGCTGCCCCGCAGCCCGCTCCTTCAGGACCGCAGACAGCTCCGGGGCCGCCTCCGCTGCCCCCTCTGCTGCCGCCCCCAGCGCCTTCCCCTCAGCTCACTGCAGTCCAGGCCCCCCGGCCTGTGCTGGCTGGCACCACTGTGGCCAACCTCCAGGTGGCTCGCCTGGTGAGTCCTCCGGGGTCACGCGTGGTCGGGGGCTTTCCGAGCTGGCCCTGACTTAGGAGGAATCCGCCTCTCGCAGTGCCCAGACCTGGTGCTGCCCAGGCGCCATCTTGAAACCCCTCCTTCTTTAACCCTGCATTTAGGCTAGGTTTCCCTGGCTTTGTAATCTCTCATTAGAATGTAGGCTCCTGGGGAAGAGCGATCTTCCAGTCTTTTTCTTTAATCCCTCATCTTCTCTCTTAGAATCAATACTCTGTATTAGTTCCAAGGCAGAAGAGTGATAAAGGGTTAGGCAATGGGGGTCAAGTGACTCGTTCAGGGTCACACAGCCGGGAAGGACTTCCCCACTCTGGGCCAGCAGTCTATCGATTTTGCAACTTAGCAACTCTGATGAGTCTTTGCTCTCAGATTCCCTCAAAGCTAGCCGGGGGCCTGGCACCTGCTAGGGGCTTAATAAACCCTTCCTGGCTGATTGACTCAGGGCAGATCAGGACACTGGGACACCAACACTCCCCTTGCTTCTTCCCTGTAGACCCGGGTAGCTACTTCTCAGCTTCCAGCTCCAGGACAGATCCAGGCCCAGACGGCCCAGACGGCCCAGACGGCCCAGACAGCCCCAGCAGCTCTTGCCAAACCTCCTGTGGTGTCCGTTCCTGTGGTGTCCTCCCCGGGGGTCACGGCCCTGCCAGTGAACATGACAGGAATTAGCGTGGCTCTCAGCCAGCCCCAAAAAGCCCCAGGTACTTGCCGGGATTTTCAGGTATTTTGGGCATTTAATTAAATATGAAGTGACTCTTTTCTATTGATTTGTATCAGACTTATTAAAACTCTTCAGTGTGGAGGTTGTTTCGTTTTTTTTTTTCATAATTGCAAACCCTTCTTTAAATGGTTCTTAACTTAGAGGCTCTGAGCCTTTTCTCTCCTAAGAATGGGAGCTAAGACCAAAGTATTTTCTTGTGCAAGGAGAGTTTGGGTCTAACCAGTGGAAAGTTCCGGATTGGGGTGGGGAGAGGGAGAGCAGCCTGCCTTCCTGTTCACCAGGGAGTTTTGCCTCCTATTTTCTGAACAGATGAACAAACAAAAACAAACAGAAAATCTTCCTCCTCTAATAGTGACTGGCATTCATGCATGCTAAGTGTTGTTGTTGTTTGTATAGGGCAGACAGTAGTTGCTCAGCCATTGCACGTCCAGCAGCTTCTGAAACTCAAAAACCACCAGCAACAGAAAGTCATTCAGCCCCAGAGTCAAGCTGCTGTCCATCAGAAGGTAGAGTCATTCTCTGAGCCCCTTAAAGGACACAGGGTATGGGCTTCTCCTGTATAGGCTGTGAATTTTACTGCACTATGGGAAGTTTGTATCAGCTGCCAGGAAAACTGCTGGGTTCCTTTGGGCTCCTCCCAGGACATTTCCCTCTCCCTCTCCCTCTCCCTCTCCCTCTCTCCCTCTCCCTCTCCCTCTCCCTCTCCCTCTCTCTCTCTCTCTCTCTCTCTCTCTCTCTCTCTCTCTCTCTCTCTCTCTCTCTCTCTCTCTCTCTCCTCTCCCTCTCCTCTCTCTCTCTCTCTCTCTCTCTCTCTCTCTCTCTCTCTCTCTCTCTCTCTCTCTCTCTCTCTCTCTCTCTCTCTCTCTCTCTCTCTCTCTCTCCCCCCCCCTCTCTCTCTCTCTCCCCCCCCCCCCTCTCTCTCTCTCCCCCTCCCTCCCTCCCCTCCCCCCCCCTCTTCTCCTTTCACCTTCTCTCCTCCTCCTTCTATCCCCAACTCTGTCTCCTCTTCAAATTCCTTCCCTTGCCTTTCTCTTTCCTTCTCTTTGTCTCTCCTCTCCTTTTTCCTCTCTTTCTTTTCTTTCTCTCATTCCTCCTTCCCCCAGACCCCCCAGGTTCTCGTTTGTGGATATTTACATTTGATTTGCATGAACTCTGTTTTGATAACTGTCACTGATGTTTGTTATAGTTTTTGACTTTTGTCTTTTATTTCCCAATCAAGTTTTTAGTTTAGAAATGGAGATGTGAGAGGATTTTGAGCACATTTCTTAGCCTATCATTGCTACATAACAGATTTCCTAGAACCTCCTCTAAAGACAGCTGTTTTGTTCTCTAGATCAATGCTCCACAAGTTCCTGTCCAGGCCCAGCAGCACAAAGTGGCTTACACTCCTCAGCCCAACATCAAAACCCAGTTCCTAACGACATCTCTGTCCCAGGCCCCAAAGCCCACAGGAGCCCAGCAAGTACCAGCCTCAGTACAGGTATAGCAGTCATATCCCTGCACCTCTGTGGTTTCAAAGGTGACTCCTGTAAAGTACAGTCAGACTGATGTGGCAGTGAAGGACAAATTATGCCCACTGGAACAACCTTACTCTCTCTCTCTCTCTCTCTCTCTCTCTCTCTCTCTCTCTCTCTCTCTCTCTCTCTCTCTCTCTCTCTCTCTCTCTCTCTCTCTCTCTCCCTCCCTCCCTCATTCCTGTAGCTCACGTGCAGTTCCACTGGGTTTTACATGTGCCATTGATCAATATTTCCATATTAATGATATTTGCACTAGGGTGATCGTTTAGAGTCTCCATCCCCAATCATATCCCCATCGACCCATGTGATCAAGCAGTTGTTTTTCTTTTGCATTTCTGCTCCCCATGGTTCTTTCTCAAGATGTGGATAGTGTTCTTTCTCCTAAGTCCCTCAGAATTGTCCCTGGATCATTGCATTGCTGCTAGTAGGGAAGTCCATTACATTCAATTTTACCACAGTGTATCAGTCTCTATGTACATTGTTTTCCTGGTTCTGCTCCTCTCACTCTTCATCAATTCCTGGAAGTCATTCAGTTCACATGGAATTCCTCCAGTTCATTATTCCTTTGAGCATGATAGTATTCCATCACCAACATATACCACAATTTGTTCAGCCATTCCCCAATTGATGGGCATCCCCCTCATTTTCCAATTTTTTGCCACCACAAAGAGTGCGACTAAGAATATTTTTGTATATGTCTTTTTCCTTAGTATCTCTTTGGGGCATACACCCAGCAGTGGTATGGCTGGATCAAAGGGCAGGTAGTCTTTTAAAATTTTTTTTGGAAAATTTTATTTGTTTATTGATTGATTGATTTAAAAATTTTATTTTATCATTTTATTTGTGTGTGTGTGTTTTTAAAATTTTATTTAGTCAATTTAGAACATTATTCCTTGGTTACAAGAATCATATTCTTTCCCTCCCTCCCCTCCCCCTACTCTTCCCATAGCCGACGTGCAATTTTACTGGGTATTACATGTGTCCTTGATCAGAACCTATTTCCATTTTGTTGATGTTTGCACTAGGATGTTCATTTAGAGTCTACATCCCCAATCATATCCCCCTTGTCCCATGTAACCAAGAGCTTGTTTTTCTTCTGTGTTTCTACTCCCACAGTTTTTTCTCTGAATGTGGATAGTGTTCTTTCTTGTAGATCCCTCCAAGTTTTCAGGATCACTGCATTGCCACTAATGGAGAAGTCTATTACATTTGATTGTGCCACAGTGTATCAGTCTCTGTGTATAATGTTCTCCTGGTTTTGCTCCTTTCACTCTGCTTCAATCCTGGAGGTCGTTCCAGTTCTCATGGAATCCCTCCATTTTATTATTCCTTTGAGCACAATAGTATTCCATCACCAACAGATACCACAATTTGTTCAGCCATTCCCCAATTGATGGGCATCCCTCATTTTCCAATTTTTTGCCACTACAAAGAGTGCAGCTATGAATATTCTTGTACATGTCTTTTCCTTATTATCTCTTTGGGGTACAAACCCAGCAGTGCTATGGCTGGATCAAAGGGCAGACAGTCTTTTATCGCCCTTTGGGCATAGTTCCAAATTGCCCTCCAGAATGGTTGGATCAATTCACAACTCCACCAGCAATGCATTAATGTCCCAACTTCGCCACATCCCCTCCAGCATTCATTACTTTCCTTTGCTGTCATGTTGGCCAATCTGCTAGGTGTGAGGTGATACCTCAGAGTTGTTTTGATTTGCATCTCTCTGATTATAAGAGATTTAGAACACTTTTTCATGTGCTTATTAATAGTTTTGATTTCTTTATCTGAAAATTGCTTATTCATGTCCCTTGCCCATTTGTCAATTGGAGAATGGCTTAATTTTTTGTACAATTGATTTAACTCTTTATAAATTTGAGTAATTAGACCTTTGTCAGAGGTTTTTGTTATGAAGATTGTTTCCCAATTTGTTGGTTCCCTTCTAATTTTGGTTACATTGGTTTTGTTTGTACAAAACCTTTTTAATTTGATGTAATCAAAATTATTTGTTTTACATTTTGTGATTTTTTTCTAACTTTTGCTTGGTTTTAAAATCTTTCTCTTCCCAAAGATCTTACATATATAGTATTCTGTGTTCACCTAATTTACTTATAGTTTCCTTCTTTATGTTCAAGTCATTCACCCATTCTAAGTTTATCTGGGTGTAGGGTGTGAAATGTTGATCCAAACCTAATCTCTCCCACACTGTCTTCCAATTTTCCCAGCAGTTTTTATCAAATAGTGGACTTTGGTCCTCAAAGTCTTTAGGCTTATCATAGACTGTCTTGCTGGGGTCATTTGCCCCTCGTCTATTCCACTGATCCTCCTTTCTGTCAGTACCAAATTGTTTTGATGACCACTGCTTTATAGTATAGTTTGAGATCTGGGACTGCAAGGCCACCTTCCTTTGCATTTTTTTTTCATGATTTCCTTGGATATCCTTGATCTTTTGTTCTTCCAAATGAACTTTGTTATGTTTTTTTCTAATTCAGTAGAAAAGTTTTTTGGTAGTTCAATGGGTATGACACTAAATAAGTAAATTAAATTGGGTAGGATTGTCATTTTTATTATGTTAGCTCATCCTACCCATGAGCAATTGATGTTTTTCCAATTGTTTAGATCTAGTTTTAATTGTGTGGAAAGTGTTTTGTAGTTGTTTTCATATAGTTCCTGTTATTTGTCTCGGCAAATAGATTTCCAAGTATTTTATATTGTCTAGGGTGATTTTAAATGGAATTTCTCTTTCTAACTCTTGCTGCTGGGATGAGTTGGAGATATATAGAAATGCTGATGACTTATGCGGGTTTATTTTGTATCCTGCAACTTTGCTAAAGTTGTTGATTATTTCGACTAGCTTTTTGGTCAATTCTCTAGTACTCTTTAAGTAGGCCATCATATCATCTGCAAAGAGTGACATCTTGGTCTCCTCATTGCCAATTTTAATACCTTCTATTTCTTTTTCTTCTCTAATTGCTACTGCTAGTGTTTTAGTACAGTGTTAAATAATAGAGGTGATAATGAGCATCCTTGTTTCACTCCTGATCTTATTGGGAAGGCTTCTAGTTTATCCCCATTGCAGATAATATTTGCTGATGGTTTTAGATATATACTGTGGAAAATTTTATTTGATTAAGAATATTTTTTCATGGTTACAAAATTCATGTTCTTTCCTTCCCCTCCTCCCGCTCCCTCCCATAGCTGATGTGCAATTCCACTGGGTTTTACATATGACATTGATCAAGACACATTTCCATATTATTGATATTTCAGACAGGCTTTTAAAGCCCTTTGAGCACAATTCCAAATTGCCATCCAGAATGGTTGGACCAATTCATAACTCCATCAGCAGTGAATTAGTGTCCCAATTTTGCCACATTCCCTCCAACATTTATTACTTTCCTTTGCTGTCATGTTAGCCAGGCTCAACCTTGCTGTTTCAATCACAGGGTATTGGAGACTCCTCCTGTCCCTTGGCTTTAATGTCTGGTTCCCAGGAATGAAGACAATAAAATTAGGTTCAGAGGTAGTGGCAGAGGTGATGGAGTTTTAAGAGGAGTCCTCTATTCCTGTAGGCTCCCCTTTTAAAAATATTACCTTGTGTTTTAGAATCAATATTATATATTGGTTCTAAGGCAGAAGAGCAGTGAAGGCTAGGCAATGGGGGTTAAGTGACTTTCCAGGGCCATATAGCTAGGAAGTATTTGAGGCCAAATCTGAACCTAGGAGCTCCTATCTCGAGGTCTGGCTGTCAATCCACTGAGCCATCCAGCTGTTCCTCCATAGACTTTTTAAGTGTAGGCTGGATGACCCTTGCCAGGAATGTCTTAGGAGAATTCCTCTTCAGGCACAGACTGGCCTTGTTGGCCTCTGAAGCCCCTTCTTTGAAATTTTGGTTCTTATTGTATTAACCTCCCTTCATGCTTCTTCAAGGTCCCAAAGATTCCTCAAGTTGTTCAACAACAACCAACAGTGGCCAATATTCAACAGATGGTCTCTGTTTCCCAGCAGGTAAGTTTCAGAAATCACTGAAGGCAATTGGCCATTGTCTACATCCAACATTCTCTCCATTGCTGAAACGCCATCCATGTTCTGATTGTTCCTAGTCACTCCTTCTTAGGCTGCCCACCTCCCACCTCTCGCCTCTCCAGTGGAGTGTTGGCTTTGTTCTCTTACTCTGGTGTCTGTGTTTTTCCATGCTGCTCCCTACACTGGGAATCTGCTTCCTATATGGCAAACTACTTCTCTCTCCCTTATTCAAACCTTTCCTCAAACCTTCTTTGGGGAAGGCTTTTCTAGGCCTTCACAGACCCCTCAGAAGATGGTCAGTGCTGGAGACTGAACTGCTTGCTGTGCTCCTCTTCCCATTCATTTCTTACTAGACTTTACTTGTTTTGTTTGTCTTCAGTCTCTTGTTTTGTCTTTCCATTGTAGATAGGGAGTCCTTCAGACGGGACGACTGGCTTTTATTGTACAGCATCTAGCATAGTAGTGACGCTTAATTTATGTTAAGTAATAATCCAATACTGTGTTTTGCTGCCATTTATTAAAGAAAACTTATGTCTGAAGGCACAATGGCTAAAAGTGTAAGGCCAACTGCCTAGATTTCTTTTTAAGATGCCATTTTAAATAAAAGCTGGGTCTTAAGGGTTGAAGAACACCAGATCCATTTGGTGTTTTTAGTAGTCTTCAGACAACCATGTCCATGACTGATCTAATCAGTGGGTCATTCAAATAAATATAAAAAATAGATTGGCACTGTAAGGTACTTCACCCCTTGCTAAAGTGCCAAATTATTTGGGGGGTGCAGTGGGAGACCTAGACAATGGCAGCCGGTGTTGGTTCTGTTTCTTAAAGTGTCATTTGTAAATAGTACTTCAATGTCAGGGCACTATAAGTGGGGTTTGACCTCAGTGAGTGGTAACAATGACTTTCCTCTTTCCAGAGGCAGCAAACAATGTCTGTGCACAAGACTTTTAATGTAGAACAGTCTACTTGTCTTGTTCCCTGCACTCTTTAGGTTCAGGCTCAACCACAGACTATGACCATGTCCCAGATGGCGGCTGGCCCACATCAAGTACAAGTGCTTCCTGCAACAACAGCAACTTCTCAGGCGGTTCAGCAGAAACTTATACAGCAACAGGTCGTGACACCTGCCACGCCACAGGCACAAGTTCCAGGGACACCAAACCCTGGACAGATTCCTCCAGCCTCTGAAGGGCAAAGTCAGCAATCCAAAGGACAGATGCGCCTGTCTGCGGTCAGATTAAAGGCGCCGCCCAAATCCAACTGATGGGGGCCTTGAATTTGGCCAGCTAAAGAGTTTTGAAGTGCCAGGGAGCAAGTAGTCATCTAAAGTTCGAAAGCACCTTGAAAAAGTTTAAATGTATGCAAAACTCAAAGGTTTTAGGAAGAAATTGGTGAAATTCTACATTTAAAAGGATGATTCTTGCCCTCAATTGGACCATCATATCTAAATACTGATGCAAAATACATGTCAGCGTTCTGTTTTCACTTAAGAATTCCACAGAGCTCGTCAGAATTCCCTGCTCTTTTACAGGAGAGGCAGCCCCTAAAATCATAGGCCATTCCGTCCATTCATAAGTAGGACAGATTGGCCCGGGCTGTGAGCTTTCTGGGCAAAACTGGTTGCCCTCCCCTTACACAAGCTTTCCCTCCTAGAACAAGTCTAGGTGTAATGTGATCTCTTCAATCTGTAGTCATTTGGTGTGACCATCTCACCTAGCACTGCTTTGCACATTAGTAGGTGCCTAATAAATGTTTGTTGAATTGAATTTGGATGTATAGTTAAGATTTTAACAAAGTTCATCCTCTGTTCTTGTAATTCTTTTGAACTGTTGTAATTGTGTACATTTTCTGAAGCTCTAAGTGTGTGTGTTTGTGTGTGAGTGTGTGTGTGTGCGTGTTTGCTTTCATTCTTCATTTTGTGATAACGGTAATTCTTGGAATGTAATGAGTGTGTTGATCCTAGTCCTCTGTATAGTAAAACTGTAACCTTTTTGTAAACGGAGTATTCACTTTGTATCTCTGAGAATTTCCTATTTGTCTAGTTTGATACTTCCAGTTTGGGAGAATTTTTAACTGCTGGGGTTTAATTTAAGTTTCATTTGCTTTGGTGATGTTCCAGTGTTCAGTACAGAATCTATTCAGCTTTCAGCTGGGGAAGAGAGGAAGGTAATAAAACCCAAGCTTAATTCTTAAATTGTGCAAAGAATACACTTTTATATGCTTATTTTACTAAAGGGAATAATAATGAATGTATTTCAGGCAGATGTTTGGAGGATGAGGTCACAGTCTATTACTATCCTAAAGGAGCTTGCCTCATTTTTAAAGAACTCATTGAATGTACGGTCAGAAGGATGACCCATGTGTGACATTTTTGAAAATAAAGCTCACTTCAGAGGCCCAAAGAGCTCCACTTAAACTGGTCCTGCATTTCACTTTGCCTGGCTCATAGGACAGTGATGAGGATTTTCCCATTGCATTTTAGAAAGTGGATTAAAAAAAAACAAAAACAGCATTCCCCTCCCTGTAATGTGGGATTATTTTGTTTTGGTGGTGGTTTAATGAAAAAGAAAAGCATTTTCACTTTCTAAACAACTTTAAAGATACAACATTATTGGTATTAGGTGAGACAATGGCAAGATATAGGACTTCTTGGCTGTTTTGATATAGGTCAAAACCGCTAGGTCTTCTGGGAGTTGGAATGCTTTGGGGGCTGGGTCCCTTCTGGGAGGGGGCTCAGTTCACCCTCATTTCCCTGCCTGTGAAACCACCCTTTTGTACCTCTTTATCTTTCAGGACTTTCTGGATGGGCAGTGAGGTGGGCACAGAGCACCATTTGAGTTCGTTAAATTTGACAAGGAGAGGAACAAATGCTTTGCATTCCTGGCATGTTGTTATCCATTCCAGAATCATGCTGAGTTAGCTCGTTTTCCTATTGGAACATATGGCTCTGCTACGTAAGCTGGTTCATGGTCTGCCAGAGGCGGCTGGCTCTGTGGCCTATCCCATCTGGCAGCAAAGATGGAAACACCTTTCTTATTTTGAAAAAAATATTTCTCTCCCTGCAGTGGTTGACTGATACTAGGAAGGCAGGGCCAAGTATAAATTACTGACGAATGTGGGCGCTTGTACTTGCTAAAGAGGACTGTATGGAATTGTGATGTATCCTACCAAACAAAGTGTAATAAAGTGTACATTTTTATACTTGGTGGCATTCTTTCCAGTTTAATCTGGTGTGTGGGGTAAAATGTGCAGTTTTAGAAACTTTTTTTTTTAAACCAACCCTTACCTTCTGTCTTGGAATCAATACTGTGTATTGGCTCCAAGGTAGAAGAGTGGTAAGGGCTAGGCAATGGGGGTCAAGTGACTTGCCCAGGGTTACACAGCTAGGAAGTGTCTGAGGCCAGATTTGAACCTAGGACCTCCCATCTCTAGGCCTGGCTCTCAATTCACTGAACCACCCAGCTGCTCCTTGTTTTAGAAACTTGTAATGAATAAAGGGCCCAGAGTCATCCAAGGATGCCGGCACAAATGGGTTGATATTTGCCTCCCCTTCATCCCACTGCTCCTTGCACATGGTAGGCTCTTGATAAAAATGGGCTGACAGGTGGCTTGAATGAAGCATTGTGGTCTTAAATCACTTCACTTCATTGACAATAGGATGGATATGGTTTCCATTTCTCAAGTCCCTTGGCTGTGTCTCTTTGACCTTGCTCAGTGGTCCTTAAGCTCAGGTGTGGAGGCCAGGAGAATGTCCGTGCATCCACAATCATCCAGAACCAGCCTGGATGTACCCCATTTTCTCACTTCAACTGAAATCAATACTTTCTATCAAAACAAGTACAAAGACCCTATTTTCTTTTTTAAATTAAAGTCTTATGCCCAGTCCCTGCCATGATTGGTGGTCCAGCAACTTTTGGGCTCAGTGGCTCATTTTCAGGAGGCATTTCTAGACAGCGTTCAAGTCCTTAGACCACATATGTGTATGGCAGTGGGGTCATACCAGTCCCCAAGGCTCAGTGGATTGGCAGCTCTTTATCTTGCCCCACAAGCCTCGTTGGGCTTAAGCTGGCACATGCCATCAATCCCTTGTCAGACTCAAGCCTTCTTTTGCTTCCATTCATTCTGTGAAGACAAAAACAAGGGGGGAAAAAGGCAAGGGGTCAGGTCTCCACAGAGCAGTGTATTTGAGACTATAGGGGCACAGCCTGCTGAGGTCCCTTCCTGCCAAGAGACCAAGCCACCATCCTTGCTGACTATGCTTGTCCTCTTCCCTGGGGAGCTACCTCTTCTGTTCTGGTCTTTTCTAGGAGGGTAAGAAAAGCCCTTCTTTCTGGGCAATCCTGAACACATGGTCTTTGAGGGTCTCTTCAGTTGGACCTGAGTCACCCATCTACCCATGGGACTCTGCTCCCTTTTCTGTTGAATTCCCAGGATCTTGGACCTTGGGTGCATTGGTCACTAAGGCTTTCAGACCCAGGCAGCTGGGCTGTTGTTATACTCTCAAAAGAAAGTGATAAAGTATGTAATTTGGGGACATGGCATAAATCCCTGACTTGGCTTGGCTTCCTCAGCCTACAGGGGTGAGAAGCTATGGCTGCTGACCCTGACCCCTTACCCGGATGGTTTTCTGGAGCTCGGACAGTGCTTCCTCGTACTGAGGCACAAGGGACTTCAGCTGTTCATTCCGGATGAGATGTTTCCCCAGCTCTGGAGCTTTTGCCTCTCTTAGCATCTGAAGGAACTTCTGCTCCTGGATGACAGAAGGGTTCCAGCCAGGAGAGGGCCGGGGTCAGTCCTGTCCTCAGAACTCTCCTAATGCCTCCCCTGACCCATTCCTCATAGGGGACTAGACGATGGTCTCCAGCTGCTAGGAACAGTTCTTCTCTCCCAGGATACAGACCCCGACGCATGGAATCTGGGGCATGGATAGGGAGAGGACATGTGTCCTCATGGGTCTTACCTGTACTTTCAGGAGCAGAGTGAACGCCAGCCCTGTATTCCCAGCTCTGGCCGTTCTGCCTACTCTGAAACCAGACACAACAGGTAGGCAGGTGTGCTATCATTCCAGTTCAGGGTTAGGTTTGCAACTAATAACTAGAACCCCCAAAAGATTGGGGTGCAAAGAAAGAAGGTCAGAAATATCCTGTCCCCAGACCCTGTCTAGCCTTGAGCCCTCCTCACCGATGCACATAGGTCCTGATGTACTGGGGGGCGTCGTAGTTGATAACAAGTTTCACTCCTTTCACGTCAATGCCTCGAGCAGTGGCATCTGTGCTGATCAGCCTAAAATGGGGTGAAGGAAACAAACACGACCAGTTTGGCCCATCTCAGACCTATTCTTCCCAGGCAGCACACTAAGCATCTGCCATCAGAGTTCTACTTCCTGAGCTGCATGCTTGGCTATACTGCCACGTGTAGGGGGGCTGGCAGGCTGCCAGGGTTAGGACAAATGGTGAGCAAACAGGGTCTGGTAGGTACCTGCATTCTGGCAGAGTTCCCAGTCCAGCAGCCAGTGCTCTGCAGACCTTTCTTTCTTTCTTTTTTTTTTAAGCCCTTACCTTCCATCTTAGAATCAATACTGTGATTGGTTCCAAGGCAGAAAGGTGGTAAGGGCTATCTATAGGCAATAGGAGTGAAGTGACTTGCCCAGGGTCACACAGCTAGGATGTGTCTGAGGCCACATTTGAGCCCAGGACCTCCCATCTCTGGGCCTGGCTCCCAATGCACTGAGTCACCCAGCTGCCCCCTGACTATCTCCCTCCCTTCAAAATACTCACAGTTGAATCTTGCCCTGTTCGAACTGCTTCAGGATCATCTTCCTCTGGCCAGGTCCGAATCTGGAGGAGAATTCAGCCACAGGGATACCCCCAAAGGCCTTGACCAGCAAGAACAACCTGGAGAGAAGAGAAGGTAGTGCCTGGCGGTGCCAGCCCCCATCCCAGGAGGAGCTCTAGGCCCAAGTCCTTGCCTGCTGGCCCTCACCTGTGAGAGTGCTCCCGGGAGTTGGTGAAGCACAGAACCCGGGAGAATTTCATGTTATGCATCAAGTGCAGGATGGCCAGTGGCTTGGAGTTGAGGCTGCAGGGCACATAGTAATGCTGTGGGAGACAGAGACAGAACTCATGAGACCCACTTGGGGATCCACTAGGAGGCTACACTCTGAAACTTCCTAGATTCCCATCTTCTTTCCCCCTGGGGTCCTGCCAGTGACCATCCTCTGCCCCTTCCCCCCAGGCCCCTGGAAGCCCTGCTCTCACCGAGAGCCCTGCAGGGAAGGCGTACTTCCCCTCTGTGTCCTGCTCAGTCCCTGGCTGGGCCGAGGATCCTTGGCCCTCCAGGCCAGTGGAGAAGAGCCGGGGCTGGTAGAGACCCAGTTCCTGCAGCTTCTCAGGATTCCGAGTGAGCGTGGCTGAGAAGAGCAGCTTCTGGAGAGGCATCTGGGGCTGGCTTGTGCTAAGACAGACAGGGCAGAGTGAGTGCACGGGCCCTGGAAGGACACTATCAGCTGCCAATCTTTGCTCTTTTGGGAAATTCTAAGTTCCTCTCTCCACTGAAAAGGGAAGTCTCCATTGTGAATAGGGCTAGATGGCTGGCGGGCATAGGCACCCCCTTCCTTCCCCTTCTCCTCTCCCCACCAAGCCTGCCTCTCTTCTGAAAGGGGCAGGAGACTATCTTGAACAGAAACAATCCATTTTGTCACCTTCTCCTCAGGAGGTGGATGATAGGATGGGGGTAACAATTAGTGGTTCAAGAAAATCCAGTCCAGTACCTGGCAGCAGTTATAGCTCGAGGTTCTACCCTCTGGAAGAGTGGGCTGAAGCCTGGGGCACCATCACCATGGAAAACTGCTTTCACCACCCGTGGCAGCCAGGACTGGTGCATGCTGTCAATCATTCGGTCAGCTTCATCAATGATCTACAGTGTGAAGGGCAGGCAGCCGTGCTCAGAGGAACCCCGGGAGGCTCCTGGCGATCCAGGGCCCCTGCTCTCAGGAGCGTCCCACGCACGAGCACCGAGGTCTCCCAGGCAGTCACCCTGCACCTTCCCTCCAGCAAACAACCAACAAGGAACACTGTCATCAGTGAGGATTTGGCCACTGCTCATTATGCCTGGCCAGATCGCCCTAGTCAACTAGGCCTGGGGCTGACCAGCAGGGCCAAGGGCTGGGCTGACTTACCAGAAAACGCAACTGCCTGAGACTAAATCCTGGTGTCTGATCAATGTGGTCCACCAGCCGACCGGGGGTGGCCACGACGATGTCGGCCAGGCTGCAGTACCCAGAGACCCTGCAACACCATAAATTTGGTGACCACGCCGGATTCAAGATGGTAGGAGCCTCCTCCCCACTTCCCTTGGGAGGCCATCTTTAGCCCAGAACCTCGCAAAAGCTGGTCTCCATCCCGGATCCTAGGCATCCTCTTTCACAAGCCTCCCCCAGCCCCAGGTGAAAGATATACAGAAGGGAGGGCCACAGACACCCTGGAGCACATTCAGGGTAGGTGGAAGACGCAGCTGGGACGAACAACAGCAATCAACGTGACGGGCCACAGGAGAGGCAAACTTTTAGCCAATGGGATAAGGACCAAAGTCCTACTTGTGCAAGGGTGTAGACCCTGTTCGAGGGATGGGAGGCAGAGAGCCAGGGTGGCTCCTCTAGCCTGAGAGTTCTGACACAGGAAGTCAGCACAGACACATTCAAACCTACGTCTTCTGCACCAGGATCTCCTGTTCCTTGGCTAGGGATTTCTGCCCTGTGATTTGGGCGATGCGCAGAGCTGTGCCGTCAGCATATACATTGAACACTTTGCTCACCTGGAGGGAAGGAGAAAGCTTCAGCACTAGCAAGCATACAGGATCCTATCCAGGGAGCTCCTCGAGGGTAGGGACTGTTCATCTTTCCTACTTGCATCCCCTTAAGAAAAGCCTGCTGATGGACTGACTGGCACAGGGCCTGGAGGCCCCCAGAGTGGAATATGTAAACCCAGACCAGCCAGGGGCACCAGGGGTGGCACCTGGGCTCTCTGGGCACAAAGTGCCCTGAAGACAAATCCTACTGGGAATCTGTCAGCTCCTTACACAAGAACTCATTCACATGATGCCATAGCAGCAACACTTCTAGCCAAATAGGCCAGGGCAGAACAGCAGGGCCAGGTCAGAGCCTGTGTCCTGAATGCCTTTTGGAGTCCAGTGAAGCCTCCCCTTCTCAGAATGTGTTCAGAGCACAAAATAAAATACATAGGATTACAATGGAAACCAATTATATTGAAATAAAGACATATTTTTTTCCCACCCAAATTTATGGAATCCTTGAAACGGGCCTACAGACCCCAACCTAAGAACCCCTGGGTTAGGGGAAAAAAGATGGCTGGGCCAGAAGCTCAGGCCACAGTCTGGAGTTGTTTCTGTTCCAGGGCAGCAGGCTATGACAGTAAGCCACAGCTTGGTCAGAACCAGAAAAAAATAAAGTACCACCAACCTGCTGGGCCAGCTCCTTTGTTGGCAGCACCACCAGGGCCCGTATATGACACACTACCCGCTCCAAAAGGATCTGTGGACAAATATAGGAAGACCCTAAAACACAGAGGCCTCTTGAGCCAGAGTCCCTCAAAGAGGCTACCCTCTTGATGACATCCTGATGACACCACAGCTGAGCCCTTCCCTGATCAGTTGGAGATTATAATCAGGAAGAACTCAGCACCCTTCTGGAGGCAGGGCCCCCACGATCCCATCTCCTGACCCCCTGGAGGCAGGGCCCCCACGTTCCCATCTCCTGATCCCCTGGAGGCAGGGCCCCCACGATCCCATCTCCTGATCCCCTGGAGGCAGGGCCCCCACGATCCCATCTCCTGACCCCCTGGAGGCAGGGCCCCCACGTTCCCATCTCCTGACCCCCTGGAGGCAGGGCCCCCACGATCCCATCTCCTGATCCCCTGGAGGCAGGGCCCCCACGATCCCATCTCCTGACCCCCTGGAGGCAGGGCCCCCACGATCCCATCTCCTGATCCCCTGGAGGCAGGGTCCCCATGATCCCATCTCCTGACCCCCTGGAGGCAGGGCCCCCACGTTCCCATCTCCTGATCCCCTGGAGGCAGGGCCCCCACGATCCCATCTCCTGATCCCCTGGAGGCAGGGCCCCCACGATCCCATCTCCTGATCCCCTAGAGGCAGGGCCCCCACGATCCCATCTCCTGACCCCCTGGACTAGCAGAGTTCTTTGTACCCCTCCTCCTCCCAATCCCAGTCAGTTTACCTGGATCACAGGGATAACAAAGGCCAGTGTTTTCCCACTGCCTGTTGGGGCAGACACACAGATATCACTGGGCTGATAGCCACCCCTCCCCACCAGGAATCCATGGGATGCGCTCTCCAGAAGGGCAGGGATCACTGCTGCCTGAACTGGACAGAGCAGAGAACAAGGCGGAGGGTCACTGGGGAGTGAGGACAATGACAACAACCGAACAAAGCTGACACTTATAGGTCACTTGAATGGCTACAAAGGGACTTACGTACACCCCATCTCCTTGGATTCTCACAATAACCCTGCAAAGAGGGTACCACAAGGTCCCACCATTCTGGAGAAAAGATGGAGGTCTAGAGAGGCTCTTGGTGTGGCCACTGACCCCTGATCCTAAATGGGGGAGGGGGACCTCAAACCATGGATTCTGCAGACTCGAGTCCGGGGAGCCGTATGACACCGTGCCATCTCTCTAAGGATGGCAACGCCAGAGCCATTTTTGACTACAGAGCACCGCAACAATGAAACCCAGACGGAAGGCCAAGGACCAAGCAAGTAGTGAAGAAGGTATAAGACCCCGGTGAGGCCGAAGCCAACCCGATGCCCCAGCGTGACGGACAGAAGGAGGTCTCTGTCCAACGTGCCCCAGACCACAAAGGGGGGGAGTTGAGGGAGACATCAGTAGCCTTGCCCCCAGGGCCGAGGCTGCCCTTCTGGCACTGCACTGCAGGCTTCACGGCTACCATTGCCATCAGGACACAGGCCAAACAAAGAGCGACAAGTCAAGGCTACCTCTGACTGCCTCCTGTGTTTTCAGGGTAAGTAAAGCAGCTGCGTGGAAGCACACTGGGCCTCCCTTTCCCGTAAGAGATAACCTGAGGACTAAGAGGAGAACGTCTGGGTGCGGGGGGCAGTACTTTGCAGGCCCAGGGGCTACTGCTTTGGAAACAATCAGCTGTTGAGGGAACAGATGCCAGCATGGGGGCTACCTGGAAAATAGGACGAGATGCCGTTGGCCTTTAATTTCTTTTGGAGGCAAGGATGGATTTGAGGGATATCCTGGATTGGGACGAGGTCATCTTTGACACTCTTCTGGACGTGGCTGGGTTCAGCAAGCCATTTGGGTAGGAAGGGCTGGACCTGTGAAAAGAGTGATGGGAGACAACCTTGGCAAAGGCAAAGGCAGAGCGCCGACATCCCAGACACCAGAAGCTGTTGTCACGTCACTGGCCTACCTTTGGAAGAGCCTTCTTGGCCGTCGCTCCCAGGATGAGCGCACTCTGTGGGTGCTCCTCTGCCGAGTCCCCCTTTTTCCCCTGCTCTCCTAAGGAAAGGGGAATTGGGGGAGAGGAGGTGAGAAAGAGACGGTGCTAACCCTTCTCCTACTGATAGCTTTTGCTGGTCCCACCTGGACGCCCCACTCATCAGTCTCCTTCATGTAGCCCACACTGGGATCCTCACTCCCTGCTGCCATCGTGGCTGGTTTCTCACCTGCAGCTTCTGGATTCTTATTCTGTGTCTTCTTTTTCTTCTTTCCCTTTGGTTTCTTGGGGCTGCTGGTCTCTTTCTGGCTAGACTCAGGGTCAGCCTCTGATTCGGACTTTTCTAGCCTGCTAGGGCTGCCATCGCCTCGTTTCCTCTTCCTGGCTTTTCTTTCAGGTTCTGCTGGGGCTGGAGAACTTGGCCTAGACTTTGCAGGCCCAGGAGGTCCTGGGGCCTTGTCCCCAAGGGAGCTGGTCTCAGCCTCAGCCTCCTGCTTTTGCTTCTTCAGCTGTCGCTCCCGGGCACGAAACTGAAGCTTCTGCAGGAGCAGCTGGGCCCGGTCCTCGCTACTAGTCACCTTTTCTTGTTCCTCATATCTGGGATAAAGGAAATCATTAATGTCTGGGCCAGGCCCTCAACTTGAAATCTCTGTGGGTTGTGGTGGAGAGGGAAGCAGTCTTATTTCCTTCACACTGGGCAGTTATTTGTTGCTTTTCTCTGATCCTGATTTTTTTTTCTCACATCTTTTATTTTTCAAATAAACTATCATAAACTAAAGTCAGAGGAATAAATCCAATGACCCTTCAATTGCCACTAAACTTGTGATCTTAAACATAGAGAACTCTAGGATGACATAATAGTGCTCATTTTTATAATGCTTTATAAAGTACTCAACAATCCTCTAAGATGGTGTATCTGAAGATTATTATTCTTATTTTATAGAGGAGGAAATGGAGACTCCAAGATGTAAGGAGATTTGCCCAGCATCCTTCTGGTCATCAGTTAACTGGACCTGAAGCCCCAGTGTGCTGACCCCCAGGTCCAAGGCTATGTGGCCAGCACCGTGCTGCAGATCAGCTGCTGCTTCCCTTTGGGCCCTGTCTATCACCATCATTTTCTAGGCTGACCCTTTCTTCTTGGCCCCAGGGAGGGCTCTGAAGGGTAAAGAAGTCATCCCTCTTCCTCATTTCTCACATCTAACCACGTCAGGTCTGGTCAGTGTTATCGTAACGCCTGTCCCCTCCTCTCCCATTCCCACTCCCAAAGTCTTGCTTGGACCATCAGAATAGCCCCTCAACTAGTCTTCCTTGCCTCTGCCCTCCTCTCCTTCTAATTCATCCTTCACACAGCTAGCAAAGTGATCTGCCCAGGTCTGACCACATCCACTCCTCTGCTCCAGAGCTGTCAGCAGCTCCTGAATGTCTACGGGACAAAATTCAAACAACTTAGGCTGGCCTTCAAGGCATCTTGGAGAAGACAGGACATGGGATTGGAGTCAGGAGAGACGCTGCTTGGAATTCTAACCACGATCCTTGCAAACTCTGTGACCACAGACAAGTCACCACACATGTCCTCAACAGGCCTCAGTTTCTTGTCTCTGAGATGTAAGATAGGTAAACAGCAACATTCCTGGGAGCTACAGGGTCAGATGAGATGTGTAGGGCCGGAATGTTGGGCCACGTCAATGCTAGACATGAGGACTTTTCCAGTCTCGTTCGCCCTATTCCCCTCCACAATTTGACTTGGTTCAACAGAGTGTCTACAATATGCCAGGCCCCACCTGAGGTGCCAAGGATGGGCACAAAGATGAAAAATGGAAGTGTACATTCTCAAGGAGCAGATGATTCATTAAGGGATGATATATCTCGTATGTAAAAAATGATGCCAAGCAATATAAGATGGGGCAAAAGCAGAGACCTAGACAAAGTGCCATGGGAAGTACTGGAGAGAGAGAAGCACTTCAGGAAGGGAAATTGGGGAAGGTGTCATAGGAGCTGGCTCCTGAACTCAGCCTGGAAAGAAGAAGAAGGCATTCCAGCCTATGGGGGCAGGGTAGGTATGTGCACAGTAGTAGTTCAAATCAGCCAAAATGGAAAGGGTATTAAGTGTCAAAGGGTGAATAAGGTTGAAAAGTAAGATGGATCCATTTTGTATAAGGCCTTGAAGACTGGCCAAAGGTGGGCATGCTCTAACAGCTACTGAATGGATGCTGTGGGTGAGGGTGAAGGAAGAGCCTAATAGGATGCTGGGCGATGCTCTGGTCAACTTGGGCTATTAGCTACCACCTATTCTCATTCTGCCACCTGCCTCCATCCCCACCTACTGAAATCTTTCTGGTTCTTCAAGGCCCAGGCTGGGCACTACCTCCTCCATAAGGCCTGTAGGTGGCATAGTGCAGTGCCTGGTGTCAAGAAGATTCCTCTTTTGGGGTTCAAATCTGGCCTCAGACACTTCCTACCCAAGTGATTCTGGACAAGTCACTGAACCCTGGTTGCCTCAGTTTCTCCATCTGTAAAATGAGCTGGAGAAGGAAATGGCAAAGTTCACCAATATCTCTGCCAAGAAAACCTCAAATGAAAAAATGGCTCAACAACACTATCCCCAGCTCTCAATGTTTTCCTCCTTCCTCACATTTCCCTGGAATACTATGTTTGGATCTCTTCTTTTCCTTTGCCATGTTCCAGATGGGGAAACTGAGGCCCAGGGAGGAAATGTGACTTGCTAAAGTTACAGGGTAGCGAGAAGCCAAGATTCTCATCCAATGTGCTTTTTTAAATCAAATGACACCTTTCATGGCCATGTCAATCTTTGATCTCTTCTACTTTCATGCAGCATTAGATACCTCTATACCCTTCTGGCTTTTCTCAATACTATCTTCTTCCCTGGTCTCTAGGACACCACTCTCTCCTTGAGATGGTCCTCAGGCTGACTGTTGGTCTACTTCTTTCTACACATTCCCTTGGCTTCCACTTAAATCTAGAGTTGGAAGGGACAAGGAACCATTTAGTTCAACCCCTTTTGTTTTAAAGGTGAAGAAACTGAGGCCCAGCAAAGTGAAGTGACATGCCCAAGGTCATGCAGGTAGTAATAGCCTACGATGGGATTTGGACTCAGGTGCACAGACTGACTTCAAAGCTGGAGCTCCTTCAGCTGTACCAGGCTACCTCCTTCTGGTTTTAATTTTGGCCTCTTCTGCAGGGGATTCCTAATCCAACATTTAGGGCCCCAAGAATTCTTCTGATTTCTAGATCTATATTTCCAAAGACTCAAAATTGGACATTTCTACCCAGATGCCTCCTCAGCAGCTCAAACTTAATATTTGCTCACTGAGAGGAAGAAGCCATCAAGACTATCCGGTATTGTTGGTGGTTCCTTCCTACCTTCAACACACCTGATAGTACTCATTCATCCTGCCTTTCCTCAAAAACGTCCAATGAGAGAGACTCACCACCTCCTGAAGCAACCCATGTCACTTGGGGAGAGTTCTAATTGTTAGGAAGTTTATCCTAAAGGCAACGTGAAATTTGCTCCCCTCTAAACTTTTACTGATTTTTCCTAGTTCTCTGCTCTGGGACCAAGTAGCACAAGTCAAATCTCTCCTGCAAATTAAAGCCATTTAAATACTTCCAGACAGTCATCATGTCTCCCTAAATCTTCTTTTCTTCAGACTACATCAAAATGCACTTAAACCAAATGGATCACTACTCAGCTCTCTCTATTCATGGAATTGTTATCTTCCCTATTAGACATGGGGGCAAAAAAACCCTTAGAGTCATAAGTCATCCCTACAATTATTCACCAAGTGCTCCCTCTGCCATTCTCTTCCCTCCTCCCCCTCCTATCTTAGAACCATTTCTAAGGCAGAAGAGCAATAAAGGGTAGGCAATGGCGGGGTTATAGGATCTCCTGTTTCCAAGCCTGGCTTTATTGATTGAGTCAATTAGCTATCCCCTCTATCTCTCTTTGCTCCTATGACTACCACTGTGTTTTTATCCTCTTTATCTACCCCCTTCCCCAAACTGTTCTCACTACTTTCCTTCTCTGCTACAATCATATTCTCAGAGCTTGTCAGGGCTAGAAGAGACCTTGGAGGTCATCCAGTCTGACCCTGTTGATTTTACACATGAGAAAACTGAGGCCCAGGGAAGTGAAGCCACATGCCCAAGGTATGCTAGGTGATCCAGTAAATTGATAGCGCCCAGATTTTGGAGTCAAAAAGACCTGAGTTCCAGTGTAGTTTCAGGGGCTTACTAGCTATGTGACTCTGGGCAAGTCACTTAACCTCTGTTTGCCTCAGTTTACTGTAAAAAGGGGACAACAATAGCAACTATCCCCCAAGTTTGTTGTGAGGATCAAATAATAGCTTAGCACAGTACCTAGTACATAGTAGGTGGATAATGCTAGCTATTATTATCATGATCACTATAATTTTTAATATGAGTAGCTGATGTGGGATTTGAATCTAGGTCTTCTAACTGCAAACCCAGTGATTTTTGCTCAATACCACCCATCTCTCATAACTGACTTTAAAGCTTGAGAGTTTATAAATCATTTAACATATTTGAGCTCCTATGCCCAGGTAGTATCTCTCTCTCTCTCTCTTTTTTTTTCTAAATGAGGAAGTGGAGGCTGAAAAGCCTACTGTAAAAGAGCTAGGACATCTTCTAGATTCCAAGTCTGGCTCTCTATCCTTTAGACAATCCTTTTTTTGGTGGTGGAAGGGTTGAGGGGGAAGGGTTTATGAAAGCTCAAAGTTTCTTGCCCAGGATCCCATAGTCAGAATGAGTGAGAGGTAGGACTTGAACTAAGGCTTGCCTGACTCAGAGACTGGCTCTAACTATACATGCAATCTTAACTGTTTCCACATATTATGAAATGGAAGGTAAGAATGTACCTCATTGGCCATTAATCCATCCCCTTTGATTTTTAGATAAGGAAACAGACTTGAAGAAAGTGACTTTCCTAGGATCATGCTGATAGTGTCTAAGAAGAGAATATGAACCCAGTTTTCCTGACTTCCAGGCTAGAGCCCTTCCCACCACCCCATTTTTTGTTATAATAAAAATAAGTGTTTCTATATTGCTTACAGTTTATATTAAGTTTGCATATTTTAAAGTTCAATGCATCACCTCATTTGATCTTCACAACTTTGTGGGGCAGGTTCTCAACCCCATTTTGCAGCAGAAGAGATTAATATTCTGACTTAAGGTTTGCTAAGTGCTCCATATGCATCATCTCATTTGATCCTCACAACCGAGGGTCGTGCTTTTATTATTACCATTTAATGGCAAAAGAAATTGAGTCTTAGAGAAGGTAAGTGATTTGCCCCACAACTCGACAAGCCAAATTCCAGCCCAAGACATCCTGACTTCAAGAGCTCAGGAATTGATCTTTAATACTCCCGGCAGATTAACCTCACCTCTGATCTGATCTTATCTTCCTAGTTTAAAAATCTTCAAAGGCTCTCGGCTAATTACTGAATAAACTGAGACTACACTTGGCATTCAAGGCCCTTTATAGTCTGGCCCCAATGTATCTGCGCAAGGGGGCAAACTCCCCGTGGGGCACGAAGCAGGTGCTTAAGAGAGGTGGGATGGAATCGAATCTAGATCCCCAAGGGTGGTGGTGTGAGGGGAGGGGAGAGACTATCCTACCTTCTTCCCTTCCCCTCCCTCTCTTTCCATCCTGCTCCTTCTCTATTCCCATCCCTTTCCCCCCACCCCTCTTCTCCCTCCTTATCTCTCCTCTCTCCCTGGTTCCCTCCAGCGTGGCCCCATTTCCTATTCCATTCTAGGTTCAGAGCCATACCTCCAACCCGCCCCCTTCACTAGCAGGCCACGCCTTCTCACCCTCTTTGGCTTTATATCATCTCCCCAGCTCGGCCCAATTTCCTAATCTTGGCTCCATCCATCTCTCCGGTACCACTCCCGTTCCCACTCCAGTCCTCCTCCCTCTCCGTGGGTCCTCTACACCCCTAACCCCGTCCCATCTTTTGTCCTTGGCTCCTCCCCTCCCCCGAACACCACGCCCATTTCCCTACCGGGCCCCGCCTCATCTTCCCAGCCCAGGTCTCGTCCCCATTTCCGTACGTTCCCTTCTCCCTCCCCACAGCCTCGAGCCTCTCCGGCTCCGCCCCCTCTCCTAACGAGGGGTGAAGAGGTGGTAGTAACAGCCGCAGGGTCAGTGATTGGAAAGTCTTAGATGTTCCAGCCGACAGCTAGACCCCGCGAACCCACAGCGCCCGGAGTGACGCGCCCTACCTACCTAGCAATCCTGAAGAGTGCCATCGCTCGGCTGCGATCCACCGTGCTACCCACGCGGCTTGGCCTCCGACGCTCCGCACAAGACTTCGGCGCGGGGAGATGACGTCACGACCCGGCGCAGCCCGCGACAGTGGGGCGGGACGAAGCCGGCTCTCCTTTACGCTCCGCCTTTCTAAACCACGCGAACTGGAAGATATCACCCGGGAGGCCTCATGGCGTCTGAGTCCGGGGCGGCGGAGCTGGGCCGTTGGCTAGAGACTGCCCTGAAGAACCGGAGAGGCGCTAATGTCGTGTTCGACATCCTGGGCGTGCTGCAGGTGCCGGGCCTGAGGGTGGGGTGACGTGGAGTGGGGCGCGTTTGTGGGGGCGGGGCACAGGAAACCGCCTCAGGTCTGTGGGAGGGGGTGACCCAGTCCTAGTAACGCGAAAAGCTCCCAGAATGTAATTCCGAAAATATGGAGTGTCCTAGAAATCTTAGTGCAGGGTCAAGCCATCGAAATCTGCTAAAACCTTATATCATTTAAATGAATTTTAAGCTGTTCATAGTTTACAGAAACTACTTAAGTTTTAAGCTATTTAAAAATAAAAAAACCCGTCTTAGACCCTGTTCTAATTATCAGTTCCGAGGCAGAACCCCGGTAAAAGTTAGGAAGTAGAGGTTAAGGGAGTTGCCCACACTTGAACCCACGACTTTCTGGTCTCCAGGCCAGGCTCTCCATCTACTGAGCCATCCAGGTGCTCCCAGTTTTAAGCTATTGATAGTTTCAGTGATTTAAATAAATGTTAAAAGTATTGATAGTTTCCATAAATCACTTAAATTTTAATCTACTGATAGCTTCAGAAACTTCATTTTTAAGCTGTTGATAAGTGAATCACTTGTACAAGTTTTAAGTTATTGATAGTTTAAGGAAGTTTTAAACTGTTGATTGTTTAAATGACTTAATTACATTTAAAGCTCTCAGCAGCTTAAAACACACTTAGACTTTTGGAGGCACCTTGTCTAATCAGAAGTAATTGTTGAAGAAGGTGGGAGAAATGTCCAAAGAGACTATTGTGGATGCATAGGTACTCACTACTCATGTTAGAGTTTCAGGAGACCATTTGGTTCATTCTTTGTATTTATGCTTTGTCTTCTGATTTGAATCGATCAAGACAGTTTTATTTTATTTTTAACCCTTACCTTCTGCCTCATCATTTTGAGGCAGAAGGTAAGGGTTTAAAAATTCTAAGGCAGAAGTACAAAGGGTTAGGTAATGGGGGTTAAGTGACTTGCCCAGGTGCAGAGCTAGCCAGTGTCTGAGGCCAGATTGAATCCAGGACCTCTTGTCACCAAGCCTTGCTCTCTATTCAGAGCCAACTAGCTGTCTAGTCCAGTGATTCACTGTGGAGTGAGCAGCAGAACTATTAGTTGACATCTATTCTAGGACCCTCACAAAGTCGAACCCATCTTTGTTGGATTAGAACCTCTTCATGACCTTTTGTACAGTGTCTCCTAGCAATGGGATGCTTCTTGAGGCCATTCCTGAGTAGCTAGGTGCCCATTACCCAGATCCTTAGAACAGTCTCTGAAACTAACTTGGGCAAGAAAAATGACTCAATATATTTTTTCCTTTTTTAATTTCTTGGTCTGGTGCATTTTTTAGATCTCTTTGTTGGTGTTGTAGGAGGAGACCACTGTTATATTTTTTCCTGCTATTCTGCCATCTTGGCCCTTCCTCAATTTAAGATTTTAAAGATATGTTTATAGAAGGTGAAAACAAATGTAGGTAATGGGAGTGAATCTAGAAGCTAGCTTAGTTCCATGGAAATATTGTCAACAGTATTAGAGTTAAGAGTGACCTTTTTGGGCCAAATTACCAAGCTAGTAGATGAGGGCGGTCCTTTGGATGTGATTTCCCTAATATTAGTAAAGCTCAAACAATTCTTATGGGGAAGATGGAGAAAGATAGATGGGATGATGCTAAAAATAGCAGGATTCATTATAAAATCAGATGGCTGTCTTAGGGAGTAGTTGCTAATGGTTCAGTGTCAATAGGTCTTCAAGACTATTTTAGGTTGGCTTGTTTTGGTCCTGGGGTTGTTAAGATATTTGTCAGTAACTAGTTTAGGGACATAGGTTGGTTATCTGCCCTGGGATTATCTCCAGTTTATTTTGTATATACAGTATCTTATTTCTCCTAGTTGTTTACATATTTTCTCCTGTACTTCACTCATGGCAGCAATTGTTCTGTATGCCTGTTGCTTAAGTGCCTGGGACACACTAAGACATTAATGCTTATTCATTGACTTGACTAGAGGATATACTTATCAAATTTGTAGATGACACAAACTGGAGGAATAGCTAACTGAATGACATCCAGGATCTGAAAGCATCTTGACAAGTTAACATCTGGCTGAATTCAATAAGATGAAATTCAGTAGTGATAAATGTAAAGTCTGACATTTGGGTGCAAAATAATCAGCTTTGTGAGTACGAGACAGGCAAGGCATGAATAGACAGAAACTAACTGGGGCAGAGACAGTTTTTTTAGAAGCCACGAGCCTTTCTAAAGGCAACCAAGATTGCATTCACTTTCTGGGCTGCCCCATCTCATCTGCTAACTCGTAAAGAACTGGTGGTCCACTAAAGCTTCTAAGTCAGTCACAGGTTTGAGGCTTATCAGTTACCCTTAACCTCCATCTGCTGAGACAGTTTTACTGAGGTGGGGCTGCTGTACGTGTTACAGCATCTTAGGGCAACAGGTGAGAATTGGACATCAAGGGTGGATGAGTAGCCCTGAAAAGGGCTTGGCAAGCCCTCTCACCATAGATGCTAGTCCTGCCTAAACACCTCATATAGCCCAGAGGTGGTATAGAGTTCTAATCAAGTTTAAAAAAAAAATCAAATCTTGGGTTGTTTTTTTTAAAACCCTTTCCTTCCATCTTATAATCAATACTGTGTATTGATTCCAAGCCAGAAGAGTGGTAAGGGCTAGGCAATGGGGGTCAAGCGACTTGCCCAAGGTCACACAGCTGGGAAGTATCTGAGGTCAGATTTGAATCCAGGACCTCCCATCTCTAGGCTTGGCTCTCAATTCACTGAGCTACCCAGCTGCCCCCCAAATCTAGGGGTTTTAGTGGATTGTAAGTACAATATGAATCATAAGTGTAACATAACAGTTAAATAGGCTAATTGAATCATAGATTTCACTGAGAAGTATAGTGTTTAAAATGCAGAAAGTGATGGTCCCTCAGTGCTCTGTCCTGGTCAAACAACCTCTAGAATGTTTTCATAAGGCCACATGGTTAGAGCTGGAGGGGAACCTTGGTGGCCATGAATCAAACTCCTTTTTATATAGTTGAGGAAAGTGAGGTGACTTTCCCAAGATCACAAGTAGGAAATGGTAGAGATGGGATTTGAACCCAGTTCCTTTGACCCCAAATCTAGCATACTCTCCCTTACTTCTCTTCTAGTCCTTCATTTCTGGATATTTGCATTCTCAATCTGTTGTTCTTTTTTTTTTATTTTGCAAGGCTTGCTAGTGCAGATTCCTATTTTTCTATTCTGCCCAGTATTTTTGCCATAAAGGACACAAATTCAGCTCTCAAAACTCTAGTTTCTTTTGAACTACTCAGGAACAGCATGTTGTGGTTTCATGTTCTATAGGATTCTGTCTCCTCAAGTACTACATCATTTTACCTTGTTTTTTAGTGTTTATTCATAGATGCCTGAGCTCATTCACTAGGTTTGTTGTTATTATTTTTCCAAGGTCTGAGTTTTCTTCCCAAAATCTTTTGTAATTTCAGTCTTCTTTCCCTCTTATTTTTCCCTAATCCTCCATTCCTGACTCCCTCCCCTCTGATTATGATTTCCTTGGGGGCTGGATCTCAAAGTTTCTCAGCCTCCTCCCACTTTGGGCAGTTCATGGTTGACCAGCCCAAAAGGCTCCTGGGCAGTCAGAGCTGGCCCCAGCTGGATGCAGTGCCCTCTCCTCAGGCTTAGTGGAGTGTTCCCTCCACCCCCACACATGCATAGCATCCCATCCTGGTGTCTAGTCTTCTTCCTGTTTCTTAGCTCTTTGCCATTGCCATGGCTCTGGAAGTTCAAAGCTTTGCAGTGCTGGTGGTAAGGGGTTGTTTGCTTCCATACTGATGGTACAGGGTTATGACTCCTGGGAGGTTTTTGCTCTTGAAGTGCTGTGGCTGCTTGGCTGTTTCTTGTGGCCAGGCTGGATTTCCATAGCCTGGAGTGGGGGTGGTGGAGAGTCTGGGGCAGGTATCTCCACAGTATTGGAAGAAGGAGGGAGGACCAGAGTGTGAAGGTGGGTGTTATCGGAAGCCTATGTTCTGTCCTTGGGCCAGTTTTGGCAGCTAAGTGGGAAGAGGGGAAGGTACTTATTAATGAGCTCAGGGTCAGTGAGCATCAGTGCATGGGTTTTTAGGGATTTTTTTTTAACCTTCATTTGGATTTTAGATGTCCTAGAGTATGGAATGGTCTCCTTGGAGTAAAGCAGTGAAGGATTTATTACTGAATCCTCTCATCCCTCCTGTTCCCACCCTCAGGCTGATCAGGAAGATGACATTCTCAATGCTATTCACACCTGTAGCCGACTCTTTGGGGCCCTGCTGGAACGAGGGGAGCTCTTTGTGGGTCATCTGCCTGAAGAGGAGGCAACGATGGCAGGTGAGGATGCCTTCTCCTAGGTAGATGATCCCTCTGCCCACCAAAGTACCAACTATACCTGAGTGTATAGTCCTTCAGCTTGGCTTCCAGTTGTCCATGTGAGTGGAAGATACAATAATGCCTGCTGCCTAGCTAGTGCCTTACTTCTACTTTCTTTTAGGAAGGATGTTGAAAAGTTGGAGATGGTCCAGGGGAGGGTGGGGAGACCCGGACAGTAAAAGGACTTGAGATGGTGCCTTAGGACAATCCTTTAAAAGAATGGGGGCTCTTTAGCCTAGAGAAGAGAACATTTAGGGGGTTGGTAACTCTTCTGATACTGAGAGATCTATGTTGCAGGCTTGTAGTCAGGAAGACTTAGGTTCAGTTCTTGTCTTTGACATGAGCCAGGTAACTCTGGATGAGACTCTTCCCTTCTCTTGGCCTCATATTCTTCTGAGTGGGGATAATACTGATTGTAGAGCCTGGCTTACTGGCATTTGGGAGCCATAACACATAAATATGTGTGGTGTGTGTGTGTGTTTATTTATGGGCATTCACAGGGGGTCCAACTAGACAGTGTTAATTCCAGTTTGGACCCTTCTTGATGGTACCTGTGATTCTTTGATGGCTCCATAACAGTTTAAGGGTTTTCCTTATAGCAGCTCTGTGATTATTATCCCCATTTTACAGCAGGTGAGACTTAAGTGCCACAAAGGTTAAGTGACTGGCTTAGAATTACAGGTTTAAATAAGTAGCCCAGTCAGGACAGGTTTCCTGACTTCCAAGTCTAGTGTTATTGTTTTTTAAAGAAAATTTATATACTGTGTAATAATATATAATCTTTTCCCTAAGTGACTTCAGAATACAATTTATGTTATTTTTTGAGAGAGAGTGAGGTCATTTATCATCCTATAAAAGATCTACAAAGTGGATAATCTTGGTTTGATTGTAGCTTTTGGGCCTAGAATGAGAACTAGCTCTAATATTGTCTTCAGGTTAATACAAGGAAAGCTTCTGAGATGATCTCCCAGTTTCTTGTGAGGTTTTGCTCTGGTGTGGCTGGAGTAATTTTTTAGACTCTTTGCTCAAGAGCATGAACTGCTCCGTGTCGGGGATTGTGGAGTACATCTCAATAGGGGTTGTTAGAGAAAGAGATTCTACATCAGAAATAATACTTCTCCCCAGGGTCTGGAGGTGCCCTACGGAAGTATAAGGTATGGATGAGACACCGGTATAACAGCTGCTGCAACCGTCTAGCAGAACTCTTGGGCCATCGTTCTTTCAAGATCAAGGTGAGTTTGGCAAATTCTTTGGTTCCACCATTAGCCTCTAACTTCATATTCTTCTTCTCACATCCTACTTGTCACTAGGATACCATGAGCTAAATCCCAAAGCTTTACAGTGCTTGGAGGGCAAAATGGGAGTGCGGAAGAGTAGATCAGGAAGAAGATGGGGACTTGGGTCACTTCCCACTCTTGCCTCATTGGGTTCAGAACGTTTTTTACCATTGCCCTGGAATGTAGCGTTTTGTTTCCCGCTGGACTCTCCACTGCTCTCTCCAGACTTGGAGGATGATTTCTAGAGATTGATTTTTAAGGCTCATTTGTGAAAACATGGCATTTTATGTGACTGTTTGCAGGTCACTCCTGGAGTCTTGCCCAAGCAAGAAGAAACAGGCTAGGCCCCCAAGCAGTAGGCCTTATTCCTGAGCTGAGAGTGGGGAGTTGCAGGGTCAGTGGGCTGGCTTCTGGTCGCTTCCCAATTCCTGGCCCTCTTGTTGCTGTGGGTTCCATGTGCTCACCTCTTTCTTCTCTTTCCTCCCGACTTAGGAACTGGCCCTTTGCACACTCATGAAGTTTGTGCAGTTAGAGGGGGCACACCCGCTGGAGAAGTCCAAATGGGATGGCAACTATTTGTTCCCTCGAGGCCTCCTCTTGGTATGGTGCTTGTGGGGGCTGGATCTCATACTCCGAAGGCCAATGAGGCTGGCTTAGTGTTTTATTATTTATGCTGTGGAATCAAGCATTGGGGCAGATAATCCATTTGCTTGGTTTTGTAGAACACTATGCATGTCGATGTAGTCTTCATTTCACAATTGTTTCTAGTGTTGCATGCTAGGTACTTTCTCCTTGTGGTCTGGTTCAGCCTCATTCCATTTGCATTCTTTAAACATATACCAGCTGATGGGGAACTGGGGGCGGGGGGGGGGGGGGAATGATTTAATGAGTTCAGATCCCTTTCTTCCTTTATCAGATATATGCACACATTGTAGATCAAAACAGGCAGCCCCCTGAAATTGCTTTTATCTCTGCCAATGAGATTGAGAGATTGAAATGCTTCCCTTTATCATTTCACCCTGTAAAGGGACCCAGGGAGGGGTTGCCTTTGTCCCTTCCCCAAGTGTAAACACAATAAAGTCAGCCTTCCCCCAACTCCTCAAAGTAAATCTCCCAGCAGGATGGCACAGAAAGAGGCAGGAATGATTTGCTGTTGTTGGTTGGGACCTCTCAGAGGGTGAGCCGATCACTCATTCCACGTCCTTTCTTGACTCCTAGTATGTGGTGGAAGGCCTAATTCCAACGGAGGCTGATTCATCTCTGCTGATCTCCCGGTTCCAGGAATACCTGGAACACGATGATATTCGTTACCATACGATGCAGGCCACTGTGGATCTGGTGGCCAGGGTCACAGACACACACCAGCAGGTGATGGATGGTCAGGGTCGCTGAGTGTCATGAATATGGTGTAGGGGGCCTCTGGCTATGGTTTCACTATGTTCAAATCTTTATCTGATTTAGTCTGCTTTTCTTTAGGGTTATAGCCTGGTTTCTTTTCGGGCCCTGACTGCTATGTACATAACTGCATTTAAGTGACATTGGGTCATGGCTGAGAGGTAGATCCGAAATGATTGAAATCCAGCTGTTGTAAAGTATCATTGCAGAAGAGCTGGCATTTAGGAGGCCATGAGCAAAGATGTGTATTGGGGCTGAGGGCGCTTGGATGATCAGCACAAAGAAGGGCACTGTTTGGAAGCGAAGGAACACGGAGGGGTCTGGTATTTTTGCCCTAACCAGTTTCTGTCTGGTGACTTTCTCTTTCCTTCAGAGGGTGCCCCCCATGTTCTGGAATAACACCTTCACCCTGATCTCGGCTGTGAGCCTACCCCGCCAGCAGAGTGACATCTCTAATTTTTATGTGAAACACAAAGGTAAGGGTTTTTAGGAAAAGGGAGGAATTTTTACCTTGGGCCTGATTTTAAAAAAAAAAAACACTTTCTATCTTATTAACAACTCGAAGACAGATGGACAAGGGCTAGGCAAATGGGGTTAAGTGATTTGTCCAGAGTCACACAGCCAGAAAAGGTCTGAGGCCATATTTGAACTCAGTGATGAGTCTTCCAGACTCCAGACCTTATACTCTGTCCATTGTGCCACCTAGCTGCCTTGGGCCTGACTTTTGAGTGATCAAGTGGCTTGGTCTTGGTTTTGGGAAGAGGCAGAGAAGAAATGAGCATGAAAGCATTCTGATCTGGCAAGGGCTCTCCATTGATCAGTTTTGATGCCATTGTCATTTGATGTGAGCTCTGTGGCTTCAGAGTCCTGTGTCAGTACCATGCCTAGGTCACGTGGAAGGAGAAAAAGGGCCCGATGGGAACTGAGTTGTGTTGATCTCCCCAGTGGTTTACCCTCAATGACTGCTGCATGCTATAAACTAGAACTTATAGGACAGAGATCCTGATGCTATTCCCCACATCCCCCTCCTTTTTTCCCCCAGAGATGCTGGAGAAGTGGAAGGTCACCCAGCTAAAGGTAAGGTTTGGGAGGGGAGGGACTAGGGGATCCCCCATATAGCATTACTCTGGACTTTCCCTGAAGTAGAGTTTGGGGATGAGACACTAAAGCACCCCCTCTGCCTGCCCTTGTTTTCCAGGAGCACAAGCATGTCTTCGAGAAGATGTGGTTCAGTTTTCTCAAGCACAAGGTAGATGTGAAGCCAGGGTGGGTGAGGGGCTCCTGGCTAAGGTGTGTGTGGGGAAGGGACTTGGTCTGTGGCGTGGGGTTGAAGAGGGCCATCTGATCTTTGTTTTCTGGCTGACTCACTCCATTGGGGAAACTCTGAGGCTTCTAGGAGTGAACGGTACTTCCAATTGCTGAGGCCTGCAGCTGGGCAGGCCCATGAGTGAGGGTTGAGGGGGTGGGCTGGGGATGTGTGTGGGAGCCATCAGGCAGCCTGGACATCGGTGGTGTCCCCCCACAGCTGCCTGTCAGCCTCTACAAGAAAGTGCTTGTGATCATGCACGATTCCATCCTGCCCCACATGAGCCAGCCCAGCCTCATGATTGACTTCCTCACGAGCGCCTACGACATTGGTATGTGGCTGGGGATGGCTGTGGGGGGGAGACTGACTTCATAGGAAGACTGTTTTTGAGGAGTAGGGCAGCATAGTGTTTAAGACCTGCTAGACTTGGAGTCAGGAGGCTAATCCTGCCTTTGACAGCCAATCACCTACCTTCTGCACCTTCACTGTTGTCATCTATAAAATGGAGACAATAGTATAAGTTGCTGCCTTGAAGGGTGTTATGAGAAACAAAGAAGATATCTAGAAGGTGCTTTATGAATCTTAAATATTATAGAAGTATTAGCATTTTTTTATGTTTGTGTTCTGGGAATGGGTTGTCTATCTGGGGACAGATTGTCTGAATGACTGGGTGGATGTTTGGAGAGGTGAGTTTCTGGGGGTTCCTGTGTCTATTTGGGGGGGGGAGTGAGGACTGGGGAGGAGGGGCTTGGGCTCGGGACCTCCATGTCTTGGTTAGAGGCCGATATGGGTCGATGACTTATATCTATCTCTTATAGGTGGTGCCATTAGTCTCCTGGCATTGAATGGTCTCTTTATCCTGATTCATCAGCATAACCTGTGAGTGGGATTGGTGAGGAGAGAACGAACAATAGAGAACATGAGCTTGGCTGGCTGGTGGAGTAGTTGGGGGAATCTTTTTCTTTTGGGTCTGAATTTTGAGCTGCTGTGCCTTATTCTGAGTCTGGCCTTCCCCTTTTTCTCTCTGGTCACAGTTGTTGTGGTTGCTGTCATGTCAGTTGTGTTTGATTCCTCATGATCTTATTTGGGGGTTTTCTTGGCAAAGATGTCAGAATGGTTCTTCTCTAACTTGTAAAGATGAGGAAACCAAGGCAGACAGGGTGAAGTGACTTGTCCAGGGTTACATAGTTAGTAAGTGTCTGAGGCTGGATTTGAACTCCTAAAGATGAATCTTCCTGACTCCAGGCTTGGCATTCTATTCACTGGGTCTCTGGTCCTATTTACCATGTCATTATCCATGACTGTGTCCCCTTTTCTGCTCTTCTGGGAGGTGTTTGAGCATTGAAAGAGTGTGTAGTAGACTCTCAGAAGGGGGATAGATCCAGTTGCAAGGGGACCAAAACCAGGCTTTGCTGGTCGCTTGTGTAGGAGCTTGCTGAGTATCTGTTCTTCTTTCCACCATAGTGAGTATCCTGAATTCTATCGGAAGCTCTACAGCCTTTTGGATCCATCTGTTTTCCATGTGAAGTACCGAGCTCGCTTTTTCCACCTGGCAGACCTGTTTTTGTCTTCCTCGTGAGTATATGTCCCAGGAACATCAGAGCACAAGAAATGCCTTTTGGGGTTGGCCCTGACCAGGAAATTGGGCTTAAATGACTTGCCCAGGGTCACACAGCCAGGAGGTATCTAAGTTCAAATTTGAACCCAGGATCTCCTGTCTCTAGTCCTGGCTCTCTGGCTACTGAGCCACCTTGCTGCCCCCTAGTGTCCCTTTCTGCTGAACATGCTTGAGCTTGTTATGTGAGAGTCTGGCATCCTCTTCTCAAACCCTGAATGTCACTTTGCCTGCCAAGTCTGGGGAGCTGTGCTGACCATTCGATGGCAGAGACCCAGAAGGGAGTGAGTGGACTGGTGCTGATTCAGTCTTGAGGACAAGAGAGCAGGGACAGAGAGGGGCAGGGGACCTGCTGGTGTCATCCCAGAGCCATCACAAGGAGCTTCATGCTTTTGTTTCCCCTTGTATATGTGATGTGTCTTTTACAACATTATATTCATGACAGCATTGTTATAATCAGTATCGGATTATTTACAGTCTTGGGGATGATAAAAGGGAGGAAGACGGAGAGAATTTAGATCGCAAAGTGTTAGAAAATAATCGTTACAAATTGTTTCTACATGTAATTTTAAAAAAATAGAAAGAAAAAAAGAGCTTCATGCTGCTGTGGAAAAGAAGGCAATTCTTTGGGCCTAAAGCAAGATGTTACAATGAGGAGATGGATCTGTGCTAGTCTTGCACCCTGCACCTTATCTCCCTTTTCTAGGGGCCATCTGGGACCATGAAACAACCATGCCAGCTGGCTTGTGTGAGGATTAAACTTGAGATTCTTTGGAGGAGAAACATGTCAGAGATGGAAGGGGGTTAATGTTTGCATTTTACAAGTGGAAAAAACTGAGGTACACAGAGTTTAATTTGTCTAAGCAAATGGCTAGGGAGATACAGAACTGGAGCTTGAACCCAAGGCGCCTCAGGGCTAGCAGTCCCACATAGGCGGGGTCCTGAGTATTTTTGACAGGACAGCAAAAAACCAACATCAGCAGACATGAACCAACAAGACACAGGGAGAGAGAAAGAAGGTAGGAAGAGCCTATACAGCCCTGTCTCATTTTCAATACCCATAGCTTTAATTATTTACTATGGAACATTTATAGATGGTTCAGTGGATAGAGTGCTGGGCCTGGAGTTGGGAGAACTTTGGCTTCAAATCTGGCCCCAGACACTTCCTAGCTGTGTGACCCTGGGCAAGTCACTTGACCCAGTTGCCTGCCCCTTACTGCTCTTCTACCTTGGAATAGATACTTAGTATCGATTCCCTCCCCTCCCCCTCACTTTTTCTTTTTTACTTTCTTTTTAAAAGATGTTTTATTTTCCCAATTACATGTAATGATATTTTCCTACATATATTTTCCAAAATTATAAGATCCAAGTTGTCTGTCTCACCTACTTTCCTCCCCCTTCCTGGAGATGGTACTTACTTAGTATCAGTTCTAAGACAGAAGGTAAGGGTTTTAAAAAAACCCACAAGAAACTTATTCATATGGTGAAAATTTTGAAAATGTTGAAAAATAATAAATCAAATCTTACATTAAATGAACTAAAATGAGTTTTGTAGTGAATGCATTTGTTACATATTTTGCTATTGGTTTCTGCCTTATAGGCCTTTAGTGTGTCAGGTTTTCCTAGTGCATAGTATTTCTTTTCTCATTGGAATGGGCCTCCTAGAGTTCTGTAGGCCAGGGGCTGCAGACAGCTTTTCCCAAAGTGGCCCTAACTGCATTTTTCTGGACAGGCACTTACCTGCATACTTGGTGGCTGCTTTTGCCAAGCGCCTCTGCCGCCTGTCCCTGACTGCCCCTCCTGAGGCGCTGCTCATGGTCATTCCCTTCATCTGTAATTTGCTCCGAAGACACCCTGCCTGCAAGGCCCTGATCCACCGCCCCAGTGAGGAGGCCAACGGTGAGAAGGGTTAGGGGTGGCTTTGATTTGATGATCAAGAGAGATGCTGGTTCTGGGCTTTGGCCTCAAGCACAGACTGAGACCGTCTTCCTTCCCATAGCTGAGTTAGATATGTTGGGCTCAAGCCCAGTGGGATTCTTCCTCCTCCCAGGGTACCCCAGACAGCTACTATATTTCCCAGGACAAAGAGATCCTTATACTACAGTTTGGGGGAGATCAGAAGTGAGGGTAGGCTGTTTTCCTGCAGTCAGGAAAGGCAGGGACTGGCTTATGGGGAAGAAAACCTCCAAGCTTCAGATTTGCTTTGATTGGAAGCTGTTCTACCATGACCTTTCCCCAAGTAAAGGCAAGAGGGAAGAAGGAATAGATGCTTCTTCTTGGAGGAGAATTGGAAGGTCCTTTTGATTCTTGTGTGTGGGTCCAGGCCCCTTTTCCTCTTTCCAAACTCCCTCAGGCCAGCCAGCACTCTCCCAGCTCTCTTTGCATGGTTTGATGCCAGGATCCCTGAGTCAGGAGACAGGAGGTTCTAGTCTTGGCTTTACTGTTAACTTCTCTTTGGCTGCTGGTAAATCATGGTTCTTTCTGGGCCTTGGGTCTGTGGTCCTTTGGAATGAAAGTTTCTGTGATCCCTGATTTTTTTTTTGTCCCCAGGTCTGACCACTGACCCCTATGACATGGAGGAAGAAGATCCAGCCAAAAGTCATGCCTTGGAGAGTTGCCTGTGGGAGCTGAAGGTGAGTGGGCTCAAACTTCTCCATCTGAAGATGGCTTCCTTGGACCCCAGCCAGAAAGAGCTGAAGGGAGGCACCAAACCCCCCTCTCTGCTAATGCCAGGGCCTACCCCAGGGGAAAAGCGTGGTAAAGGCTTCTTAGCCGAAGTCAGAGATGAATGGGGAGGAGGTGAGCTGGCTGAAGTTCTGATTGAAGGATGTGAACCACTAATGAGGTTCTAATCTGATCTTTTGCAGAGCCTTCAGAGACATTATCACCCGGAGGTAGCCAAAGCGGCCATGGCCATCAACCAGGCCTTGTCCCCTCATGAAGTCAGCATTGCCCAGCTGCTGGAGCTCTCCCCTTATGAGGTGAGTGCAGAGACTGGGGACGGGAGGCTCATGGCCCTACCTTTGCTGTGGGTCCTGGAGGGAAGTAATTTGGAGACTAAGGCTAAGCTTCTGGACAGGGGAGGCTGTGAGTGTCTGCTGAGAGTGGAGGGGTGGGAAGCCCAGCACAGCTTCTGGTGACCAGAGCTGTCAGCTGTCACACAGCCTTTGGCATCTGTTATACTCACTTTAGACGGACCCTCTTATTCCTCCAAGCCCTTGGAAGGTTCTTTTGATTCTTGATTCAGTGCCCTGACTGGCATTACTACAACTTCTTCATAATCACTCTCTTCTCCAGATATTTGAGAAAGATTTTAAGAAGGAGGAATCTGGCCCAGTGCCCCTGGAGTTCATACAGCCACAGGGGCTGCTTGGCCGGAGAGGTGACCTCTGCGTAGAACACTTTGCCCTGGACTGACAACTTCCTTTAACGCCTTAACCCCCTGGTTTGGGATTAAATATTTTTTTACAGAATGGCTTGGCTTGTCTTTTTTTTTTATGGGGAGTGTGCAGCTTTGGGATAGGGTGTTGGAGTGCTCTTGTCAAGGCTTAGAAGAACCTGGGTTACTCTTCCCTGGAGAAAATGAGATTTCCCTCTAACACATGGGACTGACCACAGAATGCCCATGTGCTGTGCGAAAGGGTATTTTTTCCAAGACTGAAAATAACTTTATAGAAAATCATAGCCAGCCATTTGGCTTCAGGCATTTCCTAGCTGGGTGACCCTGGGCAAGTCTGCCTCCTTTGGTCTGCCTCAGTTTCCTCCTCTATAAAGAGGAGATAATAATAGCACCCACCTCCTACAGTTTTGTGAGAATCAAATTGTTGATTGGTTATTTTTGATAATTGTAAAGCTCTTTGCACAGTGCCTGGCACATAATAGGCACTATAGAAATGCTTGTCCTCTTTCTTCCATAGTTTAGAATGTCCTTTATTTCCCTCTTTTTCTGCCACATTATGCCCTAGGTGGAGATCCATTACTCTCCCTGATCTTGTCCCTCTGTTGGGGCCTTGTGTGCCTCTGCAGTCTGGAAGGTGACAGCCCTCTGGGAGCAGCCAGAGAAAGATGTCATTTTCATCCCATTCCCTGCATTCTTTTTTCACCCCAGGCCTCTATGAAAAATGCATATTCAGCATAACAGCATTCTCTGCCAGACCCATTTTGTCCACACTCTAACCTATAAAACAAGCAGAGAAGTTTTTCCACTCGTCTGTCTCCTGCCTGTTGTTGGTTGCATTTTGGCAAAAGCATGAGGAGAAAGTTATTTTGAGAGCAAGTAAATCACCTGGCTTGTGCTGCCGGTGAGAACAAATCTAAATGATCTTTATTGCTGTGTCATATTCCCCCTGGGAATGACCAGAGTAAAATACACACTCTCTCTTCCCCTTCCCTCTCACTCCCTCCTTCCCCCCCTCCCCCCGTGCAGTAGCAGCCACATCCATGTAGAGGTGGCGGCGGGGCCAGCCAGGGAGGATGTCTCTTCAGGGAAATAATCCGAGAGCTGGGCCAGCCCTTGATATTCCCTTCTTTCCCTAGTCTGTGAGTCGTCTCTGGATTAGAGATACGGATACCCTGGTCATTTCAACCTTGTGCTTGTGTCTGCCTGCATCCCGACTGTCCTGTGACTGGGGGGAGCTCTCAGGGTTCTGAGGCCCCAGGAAGAAGCTTCTCATCCAGCTCTTCTGTTTCGTGCTTTTCTTTTGGGGCACAGAAGCTCAAGAATACCGTTTTCCCTGATGTGTGGGGCTTGCAGATGGGATTTGTTCTGGAGGGAGCTAACCCCCCCATACACTGATAAAATTGTAAAACCATGGAGAGAGCATCTCCATTCAGGCAGTCCCACCCCAACCCTGCTGGTAGTGACCACGTTTGGTTCTGTACTCCCACATTCTAGGGGCTCTCTGGCCTCATCTGATTGGAATGTCTCTCAGCCTGTCCATGTTTGCTCATCGCAAATTGCTCTTCTCCGCGTTCTTGACTCCTTTTGCTACATGGAGTTCACCCACCATTCTGGAGGCCTTCCTTAGCATCCCCCAACACTGCAAGGAGAGGCACCCCTGGTACCACCAGAACATAGCCTGCCCCTCTCGTCTTCCAACCACACAGCTTGATAAGTCTTTAGTGTTTTCCAAAGTTCCTCTCTGGCCTGCACCTACCTACCTGAGCTTCTCTTTGCCCTCCCTCGGATGTTCCTTGGATTCTGGGCAGGATGGTCTGCTCTTTGCTTCCATGCCATAGTGGACCTTCTCTAGATGGGGATTGTTACTAGTTCAGTCTTTTTTCCTCTTCACTCCCAGGAAGGACCAGGGAGGGGCTAATGCTCAGGCTCTCCCTGCCCTCAAAGGGGGTCTGTTCAGAGTGGTCTGTTTTCTTGGTTTCTGGATGGAGATCAGGGAAAAGTGATTGTAAAGGGGGGCATATCCAGGATCGAACATTTAAAAAATTCCTTCCTGATTTGGTAATAACTCAAGACAGAAGGGCAGGGGCTGGGCAAACAAAGTAAACTTACTGGGCATCACACAGCTAAGGAGTGTCCGAGACCAGATTTGAACCTCCTGACTCCAGGCTTGGTGCACTCTCCATGGTGGCACCCAGCCGCCCCTACATTGAGTATGAAAGAAAGTAGCCACTTGGTGACTAACAAGTCCAGGGCCTCATCTGAGAGAGCACCGGCTTTCCTCATGCTGAGGATTTCAATGGCTGGGAGTTGAGAGATGAAATGTGGCCCTGGCATCGGCCTAAATCCTGGAGAGTTTTATGAAAGAATTCTACTAATCCCCAGCTGGAAAAATGAGTGTGTCCACCTTAGAAAGCAGTAGGTTGAGTCATCTTTATGGCTATGGAAAAAATCAATTTATAGCAGGCCTGGAGCAAGTCTTCGTAAGCCTTGGCTTTTCAGGGTCAGCAGACTTTGGAAAGTACTTGGTTTTCTGAACAAAGGAAGAGGAAGGTTAAATGGCCCTGGTGCCCATGAGGGACTTTTCAGCTGACTTCCTGTATCCTTTGATGTAGGAGATCTCTGGAAGAGAGCCAGCATGGCCTACCTATTGGAAAGAGCTCTGGGTTTGGGTTGAAATCTGTGCTCTACTGTTTAAGTACTTGGGGGAGTGGGGGTGGAATCTTAGATATTGAGACATAATAATAGCTAATATTTAAGAAGCCCTTGTTGTGGACCAGCTTTACAATTATTATCTCATTTGATCTTCTAACAACCTTGGGAAGTAGGTGCCATATTATCCCCATTTTGCAGATGAGGAAACTGAGGCAGACAGATTAAGTGACTCAACCAGCATCACAGATCAGAAGCATCTGAGATTTGAACTCAGGTCTCAATTCCAGGATTTGTACCCACTATGCCAACTAGCTGCCTTCTGTCCATTGATCTCACCTACACAGAATAATGGGCCAGTTGCTTAGGAATCTTCATAGGGGATATGTGTCAAAATGCAAAGGCCTAGAAATAATATCAGTCAGACCTCCAGAGTAAGCCAGGATTGCTACTTGGGAATGCCCAAAGCAACATCCAGGGAGTATTTGCACCAAACCTTCTGCATTCATTCTTTTTAAAATTCCTTTTTTTAATTTTTAAATTTATTTATTTGTTTTTTCATAGTTAACTGCCTTCCCTCTCCTCCTCCTATTAGGGAAGGCATCATTCAAGAGAAAGATATCTATATGTAAAGCCATGCCTTACTTTTTTCTACTTATTTGTTCTTTCTCTGGAGTCAGACCTACACAAGACATTCTTCAAGCCATATTTGTTACGATCTTTGTTTTCTTGCTTCTGCTCATTTCAGTCTTCAGGATTTCATGTAGGTCTTTCCATCATTTTTACAAAATTAACTTCTTATGGCATAGTAGTAGTCCATTACAATCATGCCACGATTTGTTCAGCCACTCCTCAAATGGTGGGACATCCCTTCCATTTCCAGTTCTTTGCCACCACAGAGAGCTTCTAGAATGATTTTAGAACACATAGGTTCTTTCCCCTTTTCCCTGATTATCTTGGGAAATCTTGGGAAGTCTTCATTAAGTAGGCAAATCCTTAAGGAACTTCACGCATTCAAATCCCTGCTCTCATATTTCATGACTGAGCAGTGGGAAGTGACAACTCGGTGCCTCAGTTTCCTTATCTATAAAATGGGGGTTAGATATATTACTGGCCTCATGGAGTTGTGAAGAAAGCACTTTGTGCTATAGAAACAAGTCATGCAATGTTAAAAACTGGTGACTTAGGAAAGAGATCTGGGCTTATTTTCTTTAAAAATCTTATTTCATATTCTTCTGAACTTAAACACCAAATAAAAGGAGAATTTCAGTATATAGGATGACCCAAAGACTTTAGGCAACAATTAAACTTTAATAGCTTAAAATAGAGTGGAAGATTGTCCAGGAAACTGGATCTTCATTATATATTAAATTTGACATATGACTTTCTAAGCTGACCTGTTTGTGTTTCCTTCTGGCTTTTCTTCAGTTCTTTTTGGAGGAATCCCATCATCAACCTTCCTTTCCCTCCCACCCTCCCCTCCACCCCCAAATGAAAAACCAAAACCAAAATCTAAACCCTCGTGAATTACAGTCAGATGAAACAAATTCATAGCTTAGTCATGTCCAGAAATCTATGTCTCATTCTGCAAACTTGAGTCGATCCCCTCTCTGTCCAGAGGTGGGTATCAAGCGTCATTGATCATGACCAGCCATGACTGGTCTTTTCATTGATTAGAGTTTTTCTTTGTCTGTAATGGTGGTATTAATAGAAGTTATTCTCCTGGTTCTGCTCACTTCACTCTGCATGAATTCATAAAGCCTTCCCAGCTTTCTCTGAAAGGTTTTGTCACATCTTGTGGTACATTAATACTGCATGACGTTATAATATACCATAATTTGTTTAGCCATTTTCGAGTTGGTGTGTATTGCCTTAGTTACCAGCTCTTTGTTACTACAAAAAGAGCCACTAGAAATACAAAACATTTTGCCCACATTATTTCAATCCTGTTAAATTGCACAATCTGGCCTTCATGTTTAAGGCTCTCTATTATCCATTTCCAACTTACCTTTCCATTCTTATTTCACAGCATTCCCATTACATAACTTATATAAAGTGATAATACAAATGTTCACTATAATTATTATTAATGCACTTTCTAATCCAGCCTGAAATTGGACTCTAAGCTGTTTCCCAAACCTGCTACTTCCTTGGTGCATTCCTACAGGCTTTGAATGTGTTCTCTCTTCATCTTTAACTTGTCTTCCTTTAAGGCCCAGCTCAGGGACCACCTCCTCTGCAAAGTCTCCTCGCCTTCTCGAACACCTTTTCTGGATCTCCTATTTGATCCTTTCTTTTATTTTTTATTGTACTTCTCTGTCAACTGGAGAGACATCATGGCTAATGGATAGTGGGGACCATCTCCTTTGGGAAGTCTCGCCTTCTCGAACACCTTTTCTAGATCTCCTATTTGATCCTTTCTTTTATCTTTTATTGTACTTCTCTGTCAACTGGAGAGACATCATGGCTAATGGATAGTGGGGACCGTCTCCTCGCCTTCTCGAACACCTTTTCTGGATCTCCTATTTGATCCTTTCTTTTATCTTTTATTGTACTCCTCTGTCAACTGGAGAGACATTATGGCTAATGGATAGTGGGGACCATCTCCTTTGGGAAGTCTCGCCTTCTCGAACACCTTTTCTAGATCTCCTATTTGATCCTTTCTTTTATCTTTTATTGTACTTCTCTGTCAACTGGAGAGACATCATGGCTAATGGATAGTGGGGACCGTCTCCTCGCCTTCTCGAACACCTTTTCTGGATCTCCTATTTGATCCTTTCTTTTATCTTTTATTGTACTCCTCTGTCAACTGGAGAGACATTATGGCTAATGGATAGTGGGGACCATCTCCTTTGGGAAGTCTCGCCTTCTCGAACACCTTTTCTAGATCTCCTATTTGATCCTTTCCTTTATCTTTTATTGTACTTCTCTGTCAACTGGAGAGACATCATGGCTAATGGATAGTGGGGACCATCTCCTTTGGGAAGTCTCGCCTTCTCGAACACCTTTTCTGGATCTCCTATTTGATCCTTTCTTTTATCTTTTATTGTACTTCTCTGTCAACTGGAGAGACATCATGGCTAATGGATAGTGGGGACCGACTCCTCGCCTTCTCGAACACCTTTTCTGGATCTCCTATTTGATCCTTTCTTTTATCTTTTATTGTACTTCTCTGTCAACTGGAGAGACATTATGGATAGCCTTGGGTTTTAGTCCTGCCTCAGATCCGTACTGGTCTCACATCCCTAAGCAAGTCACTGAGCTTGTAAGTGCCCCAGGGAACTCGCCTATGGATATAAATTGCCCCATCCACATGGACAGGGGAGCTCCCAATAATCATCAAACCTCAGGATCAGTCCCCTGAAAAAGAAAGAAACCTATAATTCTACACACTTCCCTCTGCATGTACAGTCAGCCTGCACGCCGTTTGAGGGAAGGAGCTATCTTATAGTTTCAGGTCCAATACAGTGAAATGCATACGATAAGTTCTTGATAAATGCATGAATGAAGCAATAAAATAGCAAGAAGGGGCAGCTCTGGGGCTAAGTAGATAGAGAGCCAGGCCTAGTGACGGGAGATCCTGAATTGGAATTTGGCCTCAGACACTTCAAGCTGGGTGACCCTGGGCAAGTCACTTAACCTCCACTACCTTACCGATCTTTTGTCTTGGAACCAAATACACGGCATTGATCCTAAAATCGAAGGTAAAGGCTTTAAAAAAAATAGCAGCCTAATGCTTGTTCTCTCTACTGCAAAGAGATGTTTTGAGAATGGTGCCTGGTTAACACTAGTTAGCACACTAGGAAATCAGAACAATGACTATTGCAATTTGCCCTCTGGGTTTTGGTTGGCCAAATCTGCTGGTGAAGATTGGTTGGGCCAACAGATCAAACCCTGGATGGCAGAGATGCTAACGGTTTTCCTAACTATTAACTTACCCATCATAGGGAGACAGTAATAATAATAATAATAATAAAAGCAACAATAACAACAGCTAGCATTTATAATTCTAATGATATGACCAACAACAATTTAATGATTATAACAATTAATAATAGCTCCCACTTTAAGGTTTGCAAAACACTTTACAAATACGATCTCATTTGTTCCTTACAACAGTGAGGCTATGAGGCACGTGCACGGAAACACAAAAAATGTCCTGGTCCAAGCCAAGAAATGAACAGATTTTGAATATGGTAACCAGGCAAGGAGCTCTATGGGCTAATACCCTGGTCTCTGTGGTTCTGCTCTACAGTGCATTTGGCGTTGTCATAGACAAAACATGAGGGGCAGAAGATGACATCAATACAGGAGCAGCCGGGACCATGACAGGAGTATTATAGAAATGTACAGGTGGTCTTCGTGGAGTAGCAGGAGGTGGTCTGACAGGGCTAACCCTTACTAGCCTATATGCTTTATATAACAACTGGGAGCACATGAAAGGTTCCATGGCACAACAGTCACTTTGGAGCAGGTCCCCAAACTACAGCCCGCGGGCCACATGTGGCTCCCCGGGCCATTGATCCAGCCCCCACCGCACTTCCGGAAGGGGCACCTCTTTCATTGGTGGTCAGTGAGAGGAGCACAGGATGTGGCATCGCTCACGTGCAGTACTACTTCCGGTGACATAATCCTTTGTGTGGCGCCTTGTTCTGAGAGTAACGGAATGAGAAGGCCCATAGTTCCCATTGAAATACTGGTCAGTTTGTTGATTTAAATTTACTTGTTCTTTATTTTAAATATTGTATTTATTCCCATTTTTTTACTTTAAAATAAGATATGGGCAGTGTGCATAGGGATTTGTTCATAGTTTTTTTTTAATAGTCTGGCCCTCCAACAGTTTGAGGGACAGTGAACTGGCCCCCTGTGTAAAAAGTTTGGGGACCCCTGCTTTAGAGCCTGGGCTGTGAGAACTGAATGAATAGAGGACACAGCAAAAGTTCTCCAGGTTGATTTGTAAAATCTGATCTACCTACATTTAGTCTAAAAACAAAATAGAACAGGATCTTTGGTGCTGCTATGAAGATCACTGGCACACTTTACCGGCCTACCAGAACTGGCACTTCTGGCCATAGAGTTGGAGCCAAAAGCATCTGATGCCTCAAAGCGAGTAGCACAGTCATCGTTTTCTCCTTTGAAGATTCTCTGCTGCACGTCTACTCTCCAACTACCCCAGAACTTCTGAAAGAAGACTTACTCCCAGTTTCAGGTCACATAATTGTCAACATTATATCACAAGGTTTTATTCATTTAACATTTGGGAACTATAATACACTGCTTTATTCCCAATAAAGAGTGTTCCTAGAACCAAATGCCGTAATGTCAAAATAAAGATGTGTAGCCGGTTAAACGTTTGTCATAACCAAGGTATTCAGTAAAAGTTCAGATTTTTCATTTTAAAAAAATTATCCCCATTTTTCAGATAAGGAAAGTGAGGCATAGAATGGCTAAGTGACTTGCTTAAGATCTCACCAAGTTAAATAGTGGTGGTAGAATCAAATGAGGAGGGAGGAGAGAGAGGCCAGGGAAGGGAGGACCATGGCCGTCCAATGTGAAGAAGCCTTGGTTTGTCTAGCTGGGAAGGGCTGTTCCGGGGTTCTTTCCCTGCTCCTCGGGCCTACTTCTGCACCCCACTTCTCTGAATGTAGTTCTACCCTTCTCTCTCTGCCAGTTTGGACAGATGAGCTGGGTCTAACCCAGAGAGGCTCAGGAGTCCCCTCTCTTCCTTCCTCCTTTGCCAACACCAGGCTGGGATGCTTGGGTCTCTGGGGGAAGAGCCAGCAGAAGGCGAGGGAGGCTGGAGAGGCCAATCCTACGATAAACCAGGCCCCTTTTGGACACGATGTCTTGAGTGGTGATATCCACCAGAGGTCAGTGTGGATTCTCTGCCAGAAAGTGGGATGGAGCTGGAGGTGTTCTTCCAACCTGCCACGATGGAGGAAATGGCCAAAACAAAGCCAATCACGGAACCACACTGGATGTCCAAAGGGTTTTCCTAAGAAAAGAAATGTGAAATGTGCCCAAGCAGGAATGCTTAGAGGACCAGTCTAATGCTTTGAGATTTAACTCAGTTTCCCCCTAAAACAGGAGCAGAGACTTTGAGCTGGAAGGGCCTTCAGAAGTCATCTGGTCTGATCCCTTTATTTTATAGATGAGGAAACTGAAGCTCCCAGGGAAGGCGTTTGCCCATTTTCCCCAAGGTCTTCGGACTTTACATCCACTGTTCTTCCAAACTCTCCTTAAGGTTACTTAGGATCATAGCTTGGAGCCAGAAGGGACTCAGAGACCATTCTATTGGCCTGGAGGCCTTACCACTGTCACTTAGTTAAGTGTCAGAGATGAGATTGGAGCCCAGATCCTTGCTCTTCCTATGGTACCAGCAGCCTCTTGCTTGGATAGGGAGGGTAGACTGCCAATCATAATTCATGAAGGAACAGGGAGGATGAATTCAATCATTTGGCAGATATTGATAAAGTGCCTAATCTGCCCTAGGCCCAGTGCCCGCCCTGAGTAATTGGGGATATTTGACCCTTTGGCCCATCCTGGCATTAGTACCTTCCAGGTCAAGGAGCGAAAGACAGAGCCCAGAACTCTAGAGCTTGGAGCAGGAGCAGGAAGAAGCTGAGAACTGGGGACTATTGAAGTGAAATCTCATCTAAGGCATTTCCTGTACAGATCCTGAGCCTCTGGACAGGGCAGGAGAGGATCATCTCCTCAGCCCCTCACAGCTCCTTTTTATCACCTACGCTGCAAGTACAGTTATTATAGTAAAATTAGAATTACTATGCTGAATAAAACTCTAGATTAAGTTGGAAAGATGGTAAATTTGTCTTAATGGCTGTGAGGCAGGAGTTGGGCAGTGAAGTCCATGCCTGCCACGAACGTGGGGCTGGTGATAAAACTTGTTGATCCACTGTGTAGTTTTACGGATGCTGCTTTATATGGGGAACTATAATTTTATTGTAGCCATGGCAGTTTAGCCACTCTGTTGGCATGGCCACTATCGTGAGAGTTAAGCTGGAGAGCTGACTTGCTCAGTTAGCTCAGGGAGGCTCTAAGCATTAGATGAGGGAGTCAGAGAAAGGTCCAACAGGGCCAAGAATGGGAGTCAGCCTTGGGGTGTCACTGGAGTGAGCTGATCGTCATGGTTAGGCTGTTCTTCATGACTTCCTTCTTCCATTGTTGAGTTCCTCCATTTTGGAGATGGACCCAGGCTGGCCATCCTTCCTTCCCCTCCTGGCTTTGTTTTGGACTCTCTGAATTTCACCACCATGCTCAGGTGCTTTCCCATCCCCAAGTATTTTCAGATCCCTATTGGAATAATATTGAATATTGATGTATTATTGATAAATTAAGAATGTCTCATGAACTGCAGAAGGATTGGTGCAAAAGATTCTGTGGACTTTTGGAGAGAGGAGTAGTCCAACTGATTTTTTGAGGGAGTGAGTCTTTTCTCTGGATGCTGGAGAGGGGCTAGCTACTTTCTGTTTCTCTGCTCTCAGCCTTGGACTTGGAGGTGTAAAAATTAAAATTAATCTCAAATAATTTCAAATATTATATTTTATAAGATTTATTAATGATCCCTAGAAGTAATAAAATAAAAAGGTAACAAAATAAAACCACGTGCCCATGGATAATCTACCCGTTCAAAAACCCCACTCCACCACAGTTGCCCACAGGAAACAAACAGAGCGAGACCAGGAACCCCACCAAATTTATCTCCTCTCCCCACCCCCATCTACATCAGCACATGACAGGAAGTCAGTGAGCTCCTGGGAAATGTAGTTAAAAGGCACAAGATTTCCAATTACACAGAGGAAAGGAAGATAACTTCAGAAGTTCTTGGTGTTTCCTTTCACCACCTTTGGAGGCCACTGGGATCTGAACACCATTGTTGGCTAATTATTTAAAGTTTAAGGAGATATAGAAGATCTTATCTTTCACCAAGCTCCAAGTCTCACTAATAAAAGTACCTATCAGTTTAGATACAATCTTTACATCCCCCTTTTTAGATTATAAGCCTCTTGAAGTCAAGGAGCTGTTTTTTGCCTTTCTTTGCATTCCCAGTGCTTAGCATAGTGCCTGCCCAATAGTCAAATCTTATCAAATGCTTGCTGCCTATCGTAGAACCCCTTACCATTATCTAGGGAGGGCTAAGTGGCTCTTCCTTTCACAAAGAGGAGAACAAGAGTTGACCTGATTAGTGTCTGGTAAGGACTAATGGTTACATTTATTAGCTATTCTAGAGGGCCTTCCTCATACATCAAATACACCGAATTTACAATTTACAAATTGTATTTACAAATTGAATTTACAAATACACTGGTTGAATGGAATTTAGTTTTCTTAGGGTTTTCCTAGGCTCCTGGCTTTACAGCCAGAAAGGACTTCATTCAGATCGTATGAAATGGAACCCTCTTATTTCATCAATGAACTGAGGCCATCGAAGTTTAGTGATTTCCCCCAAGATCACACAGGTATTTCAGTGCAATTTAGTTAAGCATTTATTATGCTCTTGCTGTATATCAGCCACTGTGCTGAGTACCAGAAACAGAGACAAGAAGGAAATGGCCCCTGTCCTCAAGGGGGTCAGGGGGAAGGTTCTAGATGGCAGAGTTGGGATTTGAATCCAAGTTCTCTGACTCCAAATCCAGTACTTGTTCTATTCTATTTCCTTGGCTTTGTTGAGGTTTCTGATCGAGAAGGGGGCAAGAGAGAGAGAGACAGAGAGAGAGAGAGAGACAGAGACAGAGACAGAGAGAGAGAGACAGAGAGACAGAGAGAGAGACAGAGAGAGACAGAGAGAGAGAGAGAGACAGACAGACAGAGAGAGAGAGACAGAGAGACAGAGAGAGAGACAGACAGACAGACAGACAGACAGAGACAGACAGAGAGAGAGAGAGACAGAGAGAGAGCATCTGTCGCTTGTCCTCTCTAGGGTAAGGTAAGGTGGTTGTGGTGGTGGGGTGCACAGCCTGCAGATCATCCCAGTGACAGGCAGTGCTCAGGATTGAAAGGTGCCTCTAGCATCAAGTCTTACCCTGCTTAAATTCACCTCCTCTCAGAAACCTTGTCCGATGAATCCCGCCCAGGTCTGGCTACCTTTTCCCTGCCTGTGGCCCTGTTCCAGTGCTGGGAATGATGGCTTTGAGCTTGAGGAACTCCAGATTTAGATATAGAGCCCCTGGAGGGGGAAGGAGCCCTTGGGCTGGTTGTCTCCTTAAGAAACCTCAGCCCCAGAGTGCTTGGAGTCATTCTGCTGTTGGTTGTTTTGCTTATCACAAAAGGGCAACTTAGATGAGTCTCTCCTACTGCAGCAACTCAGGCTGACCTTCATAGTCAAGTATGTGGGAAAGTGTTTTGGTTCTACTAGAAGATCTAAGTCTAGCTGTGCTACTTATTGGGCAAATCACTTTGTTTCAGAGCCTCTGTTTCCTTGTTCATAAAATGAGGCTGCGTTAGATAATAACAGCTTACAGTTATACAGTGATCTTTCTGTCAGATTTCTTTTGAGTCTTATGGTAATTTTATGATGTAGCCTCATTTTACAGATGTGGAAACTGAGGTTCAGAGAGGCAAAGTGATTGTCACATAGCCCGTAAGTGTCTTAGGTAGGATCTGAACTCAGGTCTTTCTGTTTCCTGTAACATTTTATCCATGCCAAGATATAATGGAAAAATTTTGAATCATTGGATTATTAGAGTAAAAGGAACATTGGAATATTGGATCTCCTCTGGGCTCTAGGAAGCTGGAGACTTATGGTGTGTTTTCTTCTTAAATCTCAGATCATTGCCATGATCTTCTATCATGGTTAGTAATGGCTGCTAAGACTTGGTACGGTCTGCTTTTAAGGAGAATTTGACCAATTAGTTGTTAGCTAATGGAATAGGTGACCACATGCAACCATACCAACAACATAATTTAAAAGGAATATTGGGGGCAGCTGGGTGGTTAGTAGATTGAGAGTCAGGCCTAGAGATGGGAGGTCCTGGGTTCAAAGCTGGCCTCTGACACTTCCTAGTTGTGTGACCCTGGGAAAGTCACTGCTTAGCCCTTACCACTCTTCTGCTTTGGAACCAATACAGAGTATGGATTCTAAGACAGAAGGTAAGTATTAAAAAAAATATCAAATATTTAGTAAACCTCCAAAGAGCAAACAGATCTGGCTATCTTGACCAAAATAAACAAGATAGATAACAGAATTGCTTGTTGATTAGACCTACGCAATCAAGTTTTTTTTTTTTAATATTTAAGGATTTGGCATATGCATGGTCAGGATGAATCCAAAATGGGGTCACTCATGTCAAGTGTGCTCCTATGGCAGTAGTCGAATGATTTAGGTTTGAACCAACTTTTCTATTTGCTACCTTGGGCAAGTAGCCTCAATTTCTTCATCTCTGTTTAAGAGAGAGATCATAGGAACCTAGATTTGGGTCATATGGATCCTAGATCCATAGATTCCTAGAAGCTGGAAGAAACCTGGAGGTCTAACCTCTTCATTTATTTTACAGATGATAAAACTGGGTCAAAGTGATTATTCTACCATTCCATGCTACTACCCATCTCATAAAGTATCAGAAGCAGAACTTGAACCAAGGTCTTCTGATTCCAGGGCCACTGTACCACTGGTCCTCTCCACAGAATGAAGGAGGAACAAAATGAATTGTTCAAGTTGATCTCCAAATCAAAAAGGAACTCAAGGGACCTCAGGGATCAGTTTATTCAATCCCTTCATTTTACAGATGAGAAAACTGGCCCAGATTGTCAAAGTGGTTTAACTAAAGGCAATTAATGAATCAGTGCCAGGTAGGTCTAGAATTTATAATCTTCATCTTCAAAAGTCAGGGTCATCCCCCAAACGACTCTGATCTTCTTAGTTACCCCTCATCAGGGTTGTGGAAAGGAAAACTGAATCAAGCTTTTGTATTTCTGCCCAGTGAGGTGGAGCAGACAGCAGTTGGAATGTGATCCGGAGGGGGAGTGACAATTGGAGTGAGAGAAGAGGATTGTGGGAAAAACTGCTAACTGAAGGGCCTTTGCCCTCTGGACTCTGTTGAGTGTGGAGCAAAGACCTGGAGCTCTAGATACCAACCTGAGGAAAAACCTTGCTTCCATTTCCCTTAAAGAAGGTTCCAGTATGTTTGAGAGCATCCATTAGAGGAAGAACAAACAATAACAGGTGCTGATCTCTTAACTTCAGGGGTCACCCTGAAGATCCTTTCCATCCTTTGACCTTCCCAAGAAGGCCCCTTGCCACTTTTTAAGGGAAGAGAGAGACATTGATTAGCTAAGAAGAAGACAGATAAGTTGAAGCTGAGCCATCTTGGCTCAGCTGAAGAAAACTAGAAACCCAGTAGGGTCTCCTCTTCCCTCAAATCTCTCCCCCTTTCTTGATTTACTAAAATTATTAAACTACTTGAGAAACAGAAAATTGCAGTCAGATTCATATTGAAGGGAGAACAAAGAATGAGAGGCAGGTGGCTAAGTTATTCATTAGCCTAGGCCAAACAACAAGAGCCAACAGTAAACAGTCTTTGCCAGTCAAAGGGAACCCCTGGGGTTCAACTACTAGTCAAGCCTTGCTTAATCTCCACCCGTCCCCTGAAGTGCTCTCAAGGACACTGGTCCTGTCATCCTTAACCTAACCTTATCCAGGGGTACCTCTCTTATGGGTTGATTGTGAGGGAATTTCAAAGATAGCCTCTCAGCCACAGAGGGTATTCCTCCCTTTGACCTCTCCAGTCCTCCAGAGTCTCTCTGTCCCTTCATCTTCATTCCCTGTTACCAACCCTCCCTGCATCCCCTGTACCTCTTTAATCCTCTTCAATACCTTCAACATTACAGGGGTTTATCTAAAACATATCCAGGGAGGGGCAACTAGGTAGCACAGTGGATAGAACCCCAGACCTGGGGTGGGTTCAAACCTGGCCTCAGACATTTCCCAGCTGTGTGACCCTGGGCAAGTCACTTCACTCCCATGGCCTAACCCTTACTGCTCTTCTGCCTTAGAACCAATGCCCAGGATTGATTCTAAGATGGAATAAGGATTAAAAAAAAATCGATCTCAAGGAGTCAGGAGAGGTGAGAGGAAGAGTTGAAAGGAGAGGGAGAATTTGGAACTCAAAATTAAACACAAGAATGTTGAAAATTGTTTTTACATGCAATTGGGGAAAAATAAAATATTATAATAGAAAGCAGTAAAGTGGCTTTCATTTCCAGCCCTGGGGTCCTATGACATTCTGTCTTAGCCATCATCCATTTGAGCTGTGGAAATCTCTTGCCTATCACCAATGCCCACCATCCCCATCCTAGGCTAGGACTTCATCTGTCTGGTCCTGAGGGAGGGTGTCTAGTTTTATTAAAACTCTTTGGAACTGAGGCTCCCAGAGAGTGGGTCAGAGGCACAGCTGGCACTACTCCCAGTTTGTTGCCCACAGTGATGCTAACAAGTGCGTGCGTGTGTGTGTGTGTGTGTGTGTGTGTGTGTGTGTGTGTGTGTGTGTGTGTGTGTGAAGAAGGTGCAGATCTCTTTTTGCCATCAAATTCTTTCTTTCATGGAAAAGGAGGAGGGCTGGGGCGGGGACAGACTGTCTTTGTCTGTTTAGGTTTGAACACGTCCTGAGTTTTATGACAGCCTGTTAGTCTCCATTAAGACCGAAGAAGTTATAATAAAGCCCGGCGGAGGATTTAGAGGTTTAATTACATTTACAGTGAGTCAGGATGAGGCTTGTGACATATGTGGGTGTCACTCACAGTCACTGCCTCCTCAGGCGGCGAGGGTGAAAAGAAGGCAGAGAATGGAGGAGCTGACAAGAGTCTCTGCTGGAGACTCATGGTGTCTGGTGGCTTTTGACACGTGTCCTCATCTGATTGAAAAAACCCTGGAGAGAGTTGGGAGACCTGGGTTCTTCTTGTCCCACATGCTCCAAAGCATCACGGAACAGGGGAAGAATAATGGATATAGAGTCCAAGGGTCTGAGTTCAAATACTACTTTAGTCTTTGTGTAATCATTTAAGATTTCTGAGTCTCGGGAGGCACCTGGGTAGCTCAGTGAATTGAGAGTCAGACCTAGAAATGCAAGGTCCTAACAAAACATTATAATGTATCTCATGGAATTTTTGTGTGGCTCAAATGATCTAATGGGCAAGAAAAGGGAGAATACAAGTAGCCAGTTAGGTAGTATCTTTGTTTTCTTTTCTTTGGGACTGGTGAATTCATTGTTTTAAAATCAGAGGAGTGGAAACTTCTTCCACTTATACATATCAAAATGGTAGCTCCTTACTAGATTATCTATTGCCTTTGTGGATCCCTTGGCAGAAAGGTAAGTTATATATCCAACGTCATACAGTTAGCATGTGTTAGATCATCCTGACACATGTACCCAAGTCTTCTTGACTCCAAAGCTAGCTCTCTATGATGCCCTGCTATCTTGATATTATTAATTATTATTAGCCAAAGTTGGGTCTTTTCTAATAATGATAATAACTAACCTTTATAGAGACCATGAGAGCTTAAAATGCACTGAGACTTTTGGGATACTATATCATGCTTGTCTCTTATGAATCCTATAAGTGTTGTTATTCTCCTTTTACACATGAGGAAACTGAGACCCAGAGAGGAAAAATCACCTCTCCTAGGACACTCATCCGATATCAAACTCAAGATCAGAATTAGGTCTCTTTGGACTCCAGAATCAACACGCTTTCTCCCATGCTGGTTGGCTCTAAGGAGGAAATCTGGTTCCATCTTTTCCTCCCAGTAAATGGAATTGTCCAAGCCAGAAATGATGGTGAAGCGTTCTCTGAGTCTGTGGACAATCTTCCTCCCCACCCCAGATCTCTGCTACTGCCACACGGGCATGTAGCAGGTAGTGTTCTGTCTGGAGTTCTCAAACATGCCCCGAAAGTTGCTGGAACAGTCTCAGATAGTTGTTGCCTTAGAAATGTCTTATCATCATAGACTTCACTGTACATGAAGGCTGACCTCCAGTCTCCCAGAAAATAACATGACCACAGCCTGTGGATATCTGGAGAAGGAAAACAGACACAATATGGAGCTCCCTTTGCTAGCTGCCCATTGATCAGCATAATGGAAGAGTCTCACAGAGACGTACCCAACACCTAGAAGTCTCCTGGGTACCTCACACAATGATGCCAAGTCCTTAGACTCTTTCTTGGCTTTGAATCTCTCCATAAACAATTGAATCCGCCAAAAGTTCCTCTATATTGGTCTGCCTAATAACTACCAACAGCAGGCATTGCTTTTCCTCCTTCTTAAATCTGAGAGTAGCACACTGTCTCTGCACGCCAATAATGGCGGCACAGTGCAGTCCAGCTGTGATAACTTCTGCTTCATTTCCCAATTCTTAATAGCAGTTACTCAGTTACTATCTCTGTCCATGGTGCTGACACACAGGCTTGGGCAATACTAAGAAGCCCATCCCCAAAGCTGTGGAGACTCCAAAGGAATCCAAGCCTCTGCAAGTGTATGGGATATTAGGGGCTGTTCTTGTATGAGACTTCCTTCTCCCTCATTCATCTTTTAGAAGTTTCCTTCCTTTGTTGAAGAAAGGAAATCCTCTTGCTGTGCGATCTTTCTCCTGCCACGCTCTGAGCGATGAGTAATGGGAGATGAATCACAGCCCTCGATCAGGCCAGTGTTCCACTTCTACTGTGAAATTTGCATAAATATAATATCGTGGAGAAATAACAAGCCCCTCTAAGGCAAATTAATTATCCCAGCAGGACATTCATTATTCTGTAGCTAAATCTCTCACCATTACTCCCTGGGCTTTATTCAGAATGAGGGAGAATAGTTTCTTTGCTTCCTGCCCCCACATCCCTTTTCCTTCACTCTATGTCTCTGTCTCCTTTTTTTTTGTCCATTTCTCTCCAGCCTATGCCTCGTTTTCTCTTCTCTTGATCTGTTACCTTCTGTCTCCATGTTGTTCCAGATTCCTTCCTGCCCTTCAGGAGAATGTAAGTTCCTTGAGCTCCTTTGATATTACCTTTGAAGTCACACTGCCTAGAAGAGTGTCTGGCACATAGTAGGTGTTTAATAAACATTTGTTGGTTGACTTCTATGGATTTGACCATCATATTTATTACACAGATGGTGTACCCATCTATATATGTTTGCCTGCTACCTTCAGCTAATAAACGGTTTGGTGGGGACTCTGGGGAGGTTTAATGAGATGGAATCAAGGGTGATAATAGAGAGTCTTGATTCCTATGAGAAATTTTAACCCCCCCCCTCTAGTTTTTTCATTATGTTTTCATTTGTATCACAGTAGTAGCTCTAGGAGATAGCACAAGGAGTACCAAATGAATACTGATGAGGAATCTGAGACACAGAGAAGTTAAACAACTTGTTCAAGGTCACACAGCAGGTTTGTGGCAAACATTGGATTAGAAGCCAGGGCTTTGTTCAATCCTATAGCATGTGGGGAAGGAGAGGGAAAGGAGAAGCACAATTGGAGTTTTCCTTGGAAGAGAAGGTTGGGATCCAATCAAAATTCACCTTTGTGAATCAGATACAAAGCTAGATTGAGGAGCTATGGTTTTTCTTTTCTTAAACCCTTACTGTTTGACTTAGAGTCAATACTGTGTATTGTTCCTAAGGCAGAAGAGAGGTAAGGGCTAGGCAATGGGAATTAAGTAACATGTCCAGGGTAATACATTTAAGGAAGGGTCTGAGGCTAGATTTGAATCCAGGTCCTCCTGACACCAATGTAAATAAATAATTATTTGGGCAAAGAAAAATGTATCTGAAAAAAAGCAAAAGAGCTCAGAACTTTTAGGAATGCCACTCAATGGAGGAGGGGAGACGGTTCCAATAGAACCTTGGAAAACACAGTTAAGAGGTTCTTGCTGCCTGAGACTTGATTTCTGCTTGGTTGTTTCTACCTGAAGGTGGAAGACAGACCCCTTTATCTCCTCTCTAGGCATTGCCTTCTACATAGACAGTGAGCTAAAGAAAAATTTGGTTTAGCCAAAAGAGACTTGTCAGCAGTGCTGTTGATATCTATCCTTAGGGGAAGATAATTTTGTTTTCTGAACTGACTATATTTCAAATCTTCAATCAACAAGATAACTTAGAAATTAGGGAGACCCTAGTTTTCCTCTCCCCCCCAACCTCTTCTTACCCCCTCTCCCCAAAGAATAAAAAGACTCTTTAGTTAAAGGACTGGTTGTGGGATTTGGTTATTAGGGGGAAAATCTTCAACTTACCATCTGTGAGAAGATCATTACCCAGACAGTTGAAAGGAACAGGAAGTAGTGTAGGGGAAGAGCTCAAGAAAATTCAGGCTCTCCTTTGGCTTGCTTCCTGGTGCAACTTCTATAAAATTCCCACCACTATTATTCACCAAGTTTCATTATCTACTACACAGGGCATGGTACTCTATCCACTGTGCCACGTAGCTGCCCTGAGCAAAAAATGTCAAAATCTTCTAAGGGCTGAAACAAAAGCAGGAAATCCAAGAGCAGAGTGGAAATTTTAATTCAGGGCAATGGATCAGAAAACAGCAGAAATGACTGTCCCCAATGCCATCTGACACAATTCTTATCCCTGAGGTTTTATCCAGTTCTAGAGGTGGTGTGTCTTTCCCATTTCATGTCCTTCCAGCCTGATGCATTGATAGGCCATGGTTTTGGGTCAGGTTCAACATCAAATCATTTATCCAAGGTCACATAGGTCTATTATAACCTTTCTTAATGTGGCTCCACCAATGAGGCTGTGGGCTAGGACATTCTCCCATCTATGAGTAATGATAGACATAGCTCACAGGTTCTGAAGAGTTTCTAATTGAGGGCTCCTTCTATGCCATATGAATAGGCCTTGATGGTCCAGGTCCTTGCTATCATTAGAATAGAGGCCAGAGATGTCAGAGTCTCTGATGTGTCAGCTGCCCCTTTATGGAATTAATGGCCCAAGGGGTGAAATTGTTGAATGGATTTAAAATGATACTTGGAAAAGAATACAGCCCGTGCTTGCCACTCAGATCTCAATCTAAATGGTAAGGGGTAAAAAAAAAAACACCTCATGTTTTCCTCAGACAATTCCTACATTAATAAATACTTGTTTCTTTCCTACCTTAAACTTTACAAAATACTGTGTATGTAGTATTTTTGAGCCTTATGACAACCCTGGGAAGTAGTGCTGTTGTTATCATCTCCATTTTAGAATTAAAGAAGTTGAGATTCTGAAAGTTCAGTAAGGAAGGTCCACTGAAGAAGTTGTTTGCTTTGGTTCACACAAACCAGAACTGAGAGTTGAACCTAGATCCTCTGATTCTTTGACCAACCTCTCTTGCACAAGGCTATGTGAAACAAATGAGATGATAGTAACTTAATAGATTACATATAATAACAAATGAGATAATAATAACTTACATAATGCTTTATGGTTTTCAAAGTTCTCTCTCTCTCTCTCTCTCTCTCTCTCTCTCTCTCTCTCTCTATATATATATATATATATATATATATATATATATGCTTATATAGGGCATCTAGGTGGTGCCATAGTGCACACAGCATCAAGTCTGGAGTCAGGAAGACTCATCTTCCTGAGTTCAAATCCAGACTCAGACACTTACTAGTTGAGTGACCCTAGGCAAGTCACTTAACCCTTTTTTCCTAGGTTTCCTCACCTGTAAAGAAAACTAGAGAAGAAAATGGGAAATCACTTCATTCTCTTTGCCAAGAAAACCCCAATGGCATCACAAAAAGTCAGATATGACCAAAAGTGATTTGAACAACAATGATACATGTGAAGTCATGAAAAACACATTTCCATATTAGTCATGTTGCATAAGAAAATGCACACACACACAAATAAGAAAAGTAAAGTTAAAAAAGTATGCTTCAATCTGTATTTATTCATCAGTTTTCCCTCTAGAGAGGGAAAATACTTTTCATCATGAGTCCTTCAGAATTGTCTTGGATCATTGTCTTGCTGAGAAGAGTTAAATCATTCATGGTTGATCATCACACAATATTGCTATTACTGTGTATAATGTTCTCGTCCTGTTCACTTTGCTCTGCATCAGTTCATGGAAGTCTTTTCAAGTGTTTCTGAAAGTATCTCATTTCTTATTTCTCATAGCACAATAATATTTCATGACAATCGGATACAACAGCTTATATATCTATTTCCCAATTGATAGACATCCCCTTCATTTTCCATTTTTTTGTCACCACCAAAAGGACTGCTAAAATATTTTTGTACAAATAGGTCCTTTTCTCCTTTCTTTGATCTCTTTGGGATATAAACCTAGTAGTAGTATGGCTGAGTCAAAGGACATGCAGTTTTATAGTCCTTGGGATAAAGTTCCTAATTATTCTCCAGAACTGTTGGATTAGATTACAACTCCTATTGGAGGAATTCTTGCCTGCCATTTGTAAACCTCAAAATGTCTTAGACTTATAAATGTTGGAAATTTCACCATTGGGAAATTTCATACTTGAAAAATTTCCTATTGATAGTGGGTCTTGGCTATTGGAATGTGAACCCCATTGGCATGAGAGTTTCCCCCTCCTCCCTTCTTAAGATTACTTTAGGACAGAAACCTTTTGCTGAACAATGGAAAGGACTTTGACCTATGCTTAAGCATAGAACAGGAATTTCTTTGAGTCATGATTGATTTTGGAATTGATACAATGGAGATACTTGGAATCAATCTCCACCCTACTCAGTCCTAACAGGATTGAGGAAGGGCTGCAGCATAGATCAAAATTTAATTATTCCAATCTCTACCCTACTCAGGTTAACAGGATTTAGGAAGGGCTGTGGCAAAGGATCAAAGATTTAATTATTTGAAAATATGACCTTCAACAGACATGTGCAAAGCCAGAGACCTCTGGGCAGTCCTGGGTTAAGCTAGAGCCTCCATTGGCACAGGGAAATTGATGGACAGTGATTGGTAGATGTGAGAACTGAGGGGAGGCAACTTGGATGGTTTCCTTAAAGAGAGAGGGGTCTGAAGACTCAGGGTTGGGGGTTTTAGGAGTTTGTCGGAGTGGTTGCAGTGGGCTCTGAGAAGCTTGCTCTGAAGGAAGCTGAAGGTGGGGGCTCTGAGACTGTTTCTCCATTTTGGTCATGTGAGTAATAGGGACTGATCTCCTTTCTTTGCCACAGCTATCTAAGGGCTTGGGCCTTTTGGCCCAGCCTAAACAGAAAGGGTATTTAAGCCCTATTCCCTTCTCTCCCCTTTCTCTCTACCTCTATCTCTCTATCTCTAATTCCTTTCTTCCTCCTGTTTGTAATTAAAACTCCATAAAAGGTTGAAGGCTGACTTGAGTTTTCATTTAGGAATTACATAGCTGAATTCCTTGGCGACCTTAAATTAATATATATCAGTCTTTTAAAAGTTATTTCTTTGTCACACATTCAAGAATCTGAGATTTAATCCTTGCCCAGATATGTGCTTTTTAAAGTAGCTAGATGGTATAATGGTTTGAGCACTGGTCTTGGAGTCAGGAAGAACTGCATTTGAATATTACTTCACATACATTCTACCTGTATGACCCTGGGCAAGTTACTTCTCCCACCCTCAGGTTCCTTACACATAAAATGAGTGGAGTGGGTTGACCTGTAAAGGCCCTTTCAGTTCTAAATTTATAATTCCATCACTCTGTAAATCTATTTCCTTGTTTGTAAAATGGGGGTGATAATACTTGATTCATCTACTTCAGAGAGGCATTGAAGGGGCCAAATGAAGTTATTCATGCAAAGGGTTTGGAAACCTTAAAGTATTATATAAATGCCAGATATTACTACTACTATTATTGCTACTGCTGCTGCTATTATTATTATTATTATTACTGTTAATACTATTGCTACTGTGAAAGGAAATTTCTTTATCTTAACTCAATCAAGTACTTAGAGAGCTCCGCTCTTTTAACTCAATCAGTCAGAAACTTGTGAGTCTTTCTCATAAGAGTTTATACCCTCAAAGGACAAGAGGTGGATCCCACAGACACTGCTCCCCTGGGCAGTGCTAGGCAATTTGGAAGCTGTGATTGATTCCCGTGAAGTGGGGGAGAGACAGGAAGTGATGTGGAAAAATAACTATAAAAGATCATGTCTTCTTGGACTCATCTCTCCTCTGGCTGGAGACATTCCTGCCTTGGCTTTTGGAGGATCTCTTTCCTTGGATTCTGTGTTGGTGGAACTCTGGCTGAAGACACCACTGGGACTTCTGGCTGAGAACTACTGGGAAATCTATGTGGAGAGCAGGACTTGGGGAAGCCCCTGCTGGGGGCTGAGCCAGACTTCTCTTAGGGGTGGTAGGCTAACACCAGGCTTTGTCTCCTTCCTATAATTCCCACTTTCACTATCTCTACCTTGTTGTGAATAAAACCTGCTAACAGTCATTTTGACTTAGGGGTTAATATTTTATAATTGGCAACCACTTGTATAACTCTTATATTGAGTAAAACCTAAATTTAATTGTTACACTACTACTACTGCTACTACTACTGCTGCTGCTGCTACTGTTGTTACTGCTACTGCTACTACTACTGCTACTATTGATACTACTACTGCTACTATTGCTTCAGCAACTATTACTACTGCAGCTGCTTATTTTTTATTAGATATCAGCATTTGTGGAGATAACAAGTATTTATAAACCCAGGAAAATAGATATATCTTACCCAGATCAAGGAATATGCCAGTTCCAGAGGGTTTGAAGAGGACCCTGATTAGCTCTCGTTCCTGCTAGTGATGAGGGCAGTGACCTTAATATATTGAATCGAATTCAATAAGTACTCCATTAGTGCTTTCTGCTCTCAAGTACCAGTTATGAACTAGGGGCTATGGGAGCTATGAAGGAAGGAGATGCTGTACTTTACCTACTCAGCATTTTGGAAAGAGATAAACTGGGCATGACATAAGGGAGTGTATTCTCAGCGTCAAATGATTGGTTTTGACCCGGAGTGCCAAATGTTTTCCAACAAGAAGACATTGGAATGGCTCTGTTGGTCTGATGGGGCTTCCTGGAGGTTGGAACAGGGAGATTTTCTTTTGGTTTCCTCCCTGGCCAGTTCAACACACATATGAAGAAGAAAAAAGAAAGAGCTCCAGAGGCTTCCTATTTGGGATCAGAAACTTATTTCCCCCAGTAAAACTGTTAAGTTCCATAGTATATTCTTCATACCATACCCAGGAGATTCCAGTAAAGGAGATCCCCATATCTTTCATAGAAGGCTATCTTAAAAGCCAGGACAAAGACCTTTATCCTTTAACCTCTTTAAATTGACCAATCTAACTGTGGTAGGTAATTCGAATGTTGTTATCTCCATTTTGACAGATGGTGATAGTGAGGCTCAGGCAGGTTAAATGATTTTTTCCATAATCACAAAGCTAATAAGTGGTGGATCCCAGGTTACCTGATTTCAAATAGTGCTCTTCCTACATGCTTTGGAAAGCTGTTTGGGGCTCTGAGCCTGTGGTCCCAGTATTCAATAATTACCCATTACCTGACACATCCCTGTCTTATAGTCTAAGGCAATTAGACTTGCTGCTTGCTGCTTATCTTGGTTAGAATAGGGAGTTTCTTGTGAGAGAAGCAATTCCTCTTGAAGTACTCAGAGGAGGGTGACACCTGAGAGGTAAAGCATGGCTAGGAACTTTCACCTCTGCATGGACTAGTCTGAGATGGGCTGAAGAAGCATTTAATGGCCAATAATGGAGGACTAGTTCCAATCACATGACCTTGTGATGAGTGAGCAGTTTAAAAGCGATTGAGCATGCTTTACCTCTAAGTTTAGAGGATAATTCACTTAATATAAAACAGAGAAGCTTAGGAAGATTTATATGAATAGATACAAAATGAAGGAAGCAGAAACAGGGAGACAGTATGTGTAATGTCTCTAACCATATAACTAAAAAGAATAAAAATCTAAACCCTGTGTAATGGTCAAGTTATAGCTCCAAAGAAAAGAGGAGAAAATGTACCTCCCTTCCTTCTTTGCAGAGGTGGAAGGCAATGGGTATAGAACACTGAACTTTCTGCCAAGTTAAGTAAGGTCAACAGCTACTTATTAAAGAGTCTACTATGTGCCAGATACTACTGGCACTGAAAGACTTGGTTAATCTTGAGTTTTGGTGAATTTTCTTCTTTTATTATATGTTAGAGTAGATAACTCCCTGTGGACAGAAGGAAAGAGGAATATATTTAGAAATGAGAGTGTTGTAAAAGCAAAGTATATCAATAAAAATGTCATTCATTTAAATGGTTTTCTTCCCCTATATCTGGCCAGACTACCTTTATTTTTAAAAAATAATATTTTTTACTTGAACTTGACAAATGCCAACAGACCAGCATTTTCACATACAAAGGAGAATAGAAAGAAAGAGTTGGACATGAAAACGCATATTTCTATTACCTACAGCTTGCTTTTAAAAACAAATTATCTAATAAAAGCAACATGTTAATTTCACAGCTGTCTTGCTTGTCAGCATCCTTCTGAACTTCCTTTATTCTCTTCAATGCATTTTCAACAATGCTTCAATCACCCTCTTTTCTTTTCTTTTTTTATGCCTTTGTTTGCCATTACTATCACTGGGCCATGTCTCCCTCACAAATCCTAGCTCCCCATTAAAAAAAAAAACCAAACAAATCCCCAACCTTGTAACAAATAAACATAGACAAACAAAATTCACACATTAGCTATGTCAAAAAATATAATTATCATTCTCCACCATGAATTCAACACTTTTCTCTCAGAAGGTGAGTAAGCAGGCTTCAACATGAGTCTCCTGGAATTATGGTTGATCATTGTGTTGATCAGAGCTCTTGAGTTTTCAGTGTTGTTTGCCTTTTCAGTATTGTAGTAATTGTATAATTTATTCTGGTTTTTCTCATTTTACTTTGTGTCAGTTGATGTAAATCTTCTTATAGTTCTCTGAAGCTATCCCTGTTATAATTTCTTATAGCATAATAGTAGTAGTAGTCTCTTGGTAACCGAGGATGATGATTGTCTTTGTGCGTTTTCATCTATGGTGTATAGATGAGTGTGCACAAAGACACTTGTGCGTGAAGGAGATTTAAGTGGAAAAGTCGATGCACAGAGACAGTCCCACTCTCTCGGCATTGGAAGCCTGGGTCCATTGGCACGAAAAGTCATTACACCTGGAGACTTCCTCAGCTGCATTGGATGGCCGTGTTATCTTTTGTGCTCCAACACGCCCTAAGCACTCCACAGTGCTTTGCTGCATCGCCATCTCAGCCGTTGAACCTTCTTATTGGTTTCTTCCATCTGTTTAGCCAAAGCAGTCTTCACATGCTGGGTGAGCAAAGCCCTGGTTCACCAGGGATCCACAACGACCCAATGGCTACCCTCACAAGGTTTAGCCGGCCTGTCAAAGCCGTTGCTCGGGGTGTGGCCGCTCCCAGCAGCTACTGGGAGCCACAAGTGAGAGCTGGGTGTCAAGTGAGGGTCAGAGGCTGGAGAGCTGCCCTAAGAGGGCACGACAAGCCCTCTATACCACAGATACTACCCCTCCCTGAGCACCCCATACACCCCTATAGCATAATAGTGTTCCGTATTCATATGCCATAATTAATTCAGCCATTCTCCAGTTGATGGGTGTCTCCTTAGTTCCCAATTCTTTCTACAACAAACAGAACAGATACACACACATATAGAGCAAGGAAAGAAGGAAAGGACACATACTGTATACACATACACATATATCTTTTGTTGTTGTTCAATTATTTTTCAGTTGTGTCCAACTCTCCATGACCCCATTTGGGATTTTTTTTTTGGCAGAAATATTAGAGTGGTTTGCCATTTCCTTTTCTAGTTCATTTTACAGATGAGGAAACTGAGGCAAATAGAGTTAAGTGACTTGCCCAGGGTCACCCAGCTACTAAGTGTCTGAAGCTGGATTTGAACTGAGGAAAATCCTGACTTCAGACCTGGTACTTTGTCCACTGTGCATTCTAGCTCTGTGTGTTTGTGTATATATATACATAGGTATATATAGTTGTATATATGTGTATGTATGTATGTATATGTATGTATGTGTAGGTATATATGTATATATTTGTAGAGGCACACACATATATTTTCCTTCTACTTTTGATTTCTTTTAGTTATGTGCTTTTGTTGAGGCAAAAGGTATTTACAATTCAATGACTTTGGTGGCAAAATTCTTATGGCCTTCCAGAATAACTGGACTAGTTCCCAGTTCCATCAATATTGCTTTAATGGGTCTTATTTCCCTCAGCCCCTCCAACAACTGAAGGCAAATACATTTTTCCTTTTATTGACTTTTGCCAATCAGTTGTGAAGTGGAATTTGCATTACTTACAAAAAAAGTAAATTTTTATTGATGTCTTTTTAAAAAATGACCATGGTTTCCCTATTTCCCCTCCTCTCCTCTCTCATAGGGCATAACAAATTGTATTAAAAAAAAGACAAAATGAAAACAGGAGGAAAAAACCCCCAGTATAACTGGTGAATATATTGAAAAAACCTGAAAGTATGTTCAATGTGCAACACTTGTGGACCTCCCACTTTGGCAAAGGAGCTGATTGGGAATGTCTTCTCATCTTTCATTTTTCAAGTCTCTCTCTTTTTTTTTTTTGGTGATTTTACAACATTCACAAAACACTTAAAATTTTTTGTAAAATATTTTATTTTAACAATTAAATGTAATAACAATTTTCCACATAGTTTTCTGAAGTTATATGATCCAAATTGTCTCCCACCCTCCCTCCCCTCCCCCTTCCCAGAGCTAGAAAGCAATTTGATCTGAGTTTTTATCATATTCATGTATTATCATGCAAAAGATATTTCCATATTGTTCATTTTTGTAAGAGAATACTCATATAAAACCCAAACCCCGGAATAAAAACCCAAATAAACTAAGGTGAAAAATCATCTGCTTTGATCTGCATTCCAATTCCAACAGTACTTTTTCTGAAGGTGGATAGTGTTCTTTGTCATAATTGTCTTAGATCATTGTATTGCTGAGAGTAGCTAAGTCTTTCACAGTTGATCATTCCATAATATTGCTGTTTCTGTGTACAATATTCTCCTGGTTCTGCTTATTTCACTCTACATCAGTTCATATAGGTCTTACCAGTTCTTTCTGAAATCATCTTTTTCATCATTTCTTTTTTTTCTTTTTAAAATGTTTGAAACTGTTTTTTAAAATTAAAAAATTTAATTAAATGAATTAACTTAGAGTTTTTTCCATGGTTACATGATTCATGTTCTTTCCCTCCCCTCTTCCCTGACTGTAAGGGGTAAATTTAGGAGTTTTTGACTAATATATTATATTAATGGTTGCCAGGGATTAATTCAAATCCCAAGAAAAATACTCGTTGGTTTGGGAATTTTATGGTAGTTTAATTAAAATAGAGGGAATGAATTAAGAAGATGAGAGAGAGAGAGAGAAAGGGGTATAAGATTTCTCTGGCCAAGTCTAAACTAAGGGGAGTTCAGAGACCTCAACCATGAGGCCTCCTCCAAGATTTAATCTAGCTCGGCTTCCAGTCACTAGACCTCCTCTGAGATGAGGGGCCTCTTAGGAAGATAGCATTTTAGGAAAGGTAAAGGAAAAAGGGAATCAGCCTAAGCTCTGAGAGAGCTCAGGGAAGACGCCTCACCTGACGCACGTTATTGAGCTTCTCCCAGTCATCGCACCAAAGATGCTCATCGCCAAACCCAGACAAGAGCTGCAGGCATGCCAAGATGCCAAGATGCCCAGCACACTGCTACCAGCCACACTGCTGCTGAACCCAATGTCTCTGAGAGAGAGACCCAGAGCTCAACGCCTCTGCTGCCAAAGAGAGACCGGTAAGAAGAAGTGATGCAAATATATAGACTTTTTTTACATCACTTCCTGTGTCTCACATGTACCAATGGTAGCTTAAGCTTGACTTAGGACAGCCCAGGGGGTCTGTCAGTTGTTTCTTATATGTCAGTTGCTGGCACATGTCTGTCATAGGCCATCCTCCTCAACCCTTAATCCTTAAATAGGGGTGTATACATTCCTGATTGCTAGACTAAGTAGGGTGGAGTAAATCTAAAATTCACACCCCCCCTCTCAGAACCATTGAGCAATTTCACTGGGTTTTACATGTATCATTGTTCAAAACCCATTTCCATATTATTAATATTTGCACTAGGGTGATCATTTAAAGTCAACATCCCCAATCATATCCCCATTGAACCATGTGATCAAGCAATTGTTTTTCTTCTGTTTCTATTACCATAGTTCTTCCTCTGAATGTAGGTTTGATGATAGGGTTCTGTCTTATAAGTCCCTCAGAATTGTCCTGCATCATTGTATTGCTGCTAGTAGAGAAGTCCATTATATTCAATTGTACCACAGTGAATCAGTCTCTGTGTACAATGTTCTCCTGGTTCTGCTCCTTTTGCTCTGCTTCAATTCCTGGATGTCTTTCCAGCTCACATGGAATCGCTCCAGTTCATTATTCCTTTCAGCACAATTATTCCTTTCTATCACCGTCAGATACCACAATTTGTTTAGCCATTCCCCAATTGATGGACACCCCCCTCATTTTCCATTTTTTGCCACTACAAAGAGTGTGGCTATGAATATTTTTGTACATGTATTTTTCCCTATTATATCTTTGGCATACAAACCCAGCAGTGGTATGGCTGGATCAAAGGGCAGGCAGTTTTTTAATGCCAAATTCCAAATTGTCCTACAGAATGGTTGGATCAATTCACAACTCCACCAGCAGTGCATTAGTATCCCAATTTTGCTTCATCCCCTCCACCATTTATTTTCCTTTGCTGCCATATTAGCTGTTATGTGTGAGGTGGTACCTCAGAGTTGTTTTGATTTGCATTTTTCTAATTATGAAAGATTTAGAACTGCAAAGATTTAGAACACTTTTCATGTGCTTATTGATAGTTTTGATTTCTTTATCTGAAAACTGCCTATTCATGTCCCTTGCCCATTTATTGGTTGGGGAATAGCTTGGTTTTTTGTACAATTGATTTAGTTCATTATAAATTTGAGAAATTAGACCTTTTTCAGAGGTTTTTTGATATAAAGATTTTTCATAATTTGTTGCTTCCCTTCTAATTTTGGTTGCATTGATTTTGTTTCTGCAAACCCTTTTTAATTTAGTATAATCAAAATTATTCATTTTACATTTTGTGATATTCTCTATTTCTAGATTGTTCTTAAATTTTTTTCTTTCTCATAGATCTGACAGGTAAACTATTCTATGTTCACCTAATTTACTTATGGTTTCCTTCTTCATATTTAAGTCATTTACCTATTCTGAATTTATCTTGGTATACATTCATCATTTCTTAAAGCTTAATAATATTCTAGTACATTCATTTATGACATTTTGTTTAGTTATTCTCCAATTTATGGTTATCTATTTAGTTTCTAATTCTTTGCTCTCACAAAAAGTGCTGCTATAAATGTCTAGATACAAATAGAAACTTTGCTCTTATCAATGGCTTTTTGAGATATATGGTCCAGCATGGAGCCTCTGTCTCCAAGGGTATGACTGTACTCTTATTATTAGGGATTCAGAGCATTTTTTCACATTGTTGATAATGTGTCTTTTGTGTCTTTTTCTGTAAGAACTGATTGTTCTTTTGTTTGATTATTTATTTATAGGGGGGACAGTCTTTCTTTTACCTGCTCATAATAGGCTGGGCCCAGTGACTGTGAATGAGATCTTTTCCTGACCCTGGGACCCAGCAATCCCATGGCCACTGGAATAGAAAATTCTGATTCCAAACATTTTTCCTTTTTTTGCTTTGAGAAACATCTTGGAGTCAGCCATTTGAGAACTGTCTTTCCTCCTTGGTGTGCCCGGGCAGGCAGCACACTATAAAATTAGTCACCTTGAAGAAGCCATCTGCTGCAGCTAAGGATGGGGCCACATTTCCTTCCTTTGAAGAGTCCCTTGAGACGGTAGGGTGCCATTACAATCCTCTAGTTCCAATTAGGTATGTGCATGCACTGTGCATGTGTCTATGCCTGAGCAAGTATGTGGGCACTAGTAAGAGAATGTGCTTCTCTCTGGGGGAGAGAAAAAGCTGAAGATATTCCTTGGGGGATTGGCCATGTGGTGGCAGATTCTGAGTTGAGTTGGTCTATGGGGACTGATCAGTACTGCATTGATTTTCTGCCTCCATGATGTAGAAGAGGGGCAGGACCCAATTCCCTTGGACCATAGACTGTAGAACAAAATGCAGATTTGGGTGGGGAAGATTGTCTCTGGAGGGTGGGAGACTCTGTCTTTAACAATGGACTCTGAAGCATCTATTATGTAAGTTGGGGGAGGAGGAGAGGACATCACATCCCACAATGTTTGTATATCATCTAAAGTTGTTTTAATACATTCCAATTTTAAGTGAATGGATCAGTGCTGAATCACCATGGCAAGTTATTTCTCCTTCAGAAGGCTTAGTTTTCTCATCTGAAAGCTGACCATCTAATCCAGTGAATATTTGGTAAGGGTCTGCTGGGCGTGGAACTCTGTGCTGGGTATCTAGGAGGCAAAGATGTGCCTACGGGAGCCTTATATCAGGACCTGTCCTTGAAGTCATCCTCCAGGGGGAGTGAGCCTTATTAATGCATGACCTGGCAGCTACTTCCACAGGTGCCTACCTTTGTTTTCTCAGCTACCATGGACAGCTACTGAAGACCCATAAAATGTTCTCCACCTAAACGTCCTAGGCATTATTGAATGGCTCAATGGATAGGATATTGAAGAAGATGCATTACTGCTCAATCCTGGAAACCAGTTTTTATCTTTGGTCTTTTTACTTCTCCATAGTAGAATCCGCTTTCCCTTTAGAATGGGAGTGCCCTGATAGCCAGTGCTGCCTTACTTTTCTTTGTCTCCCCATATCACACATTTCTGCATAGAGTAAGCACTTAATACTCTCTTTCACTCATTGACTTATGCACCCATTGATTCATTAATGAAAAACAAATATGCAGGTTTTGCCCTGAAGAAGCTAAGATCTAATAGGGTCTATAACATCTGCACTAATAAGTGTCCCTTTGTAAATATCTTAAGCCTCCTTGTTACCCATGTCATCAAGAGTATACCTAATACCTCTTGAACCAATCTGTATTCTTCTTTTCCTCATTATCATTGTTACCGATGTATTACTTTTTGGGTAGATCTGTGATTTTAGTACTGGAAGGAGCTCCCCATGAGGTACTCTTGCCAATGCAGGTCAGCATTCTCTCTATATTTAGAGCATTCTCTGAGAGCACTGAGAGGTTAAGTAACTTGGCCAGGTCACATAGCCAGGATGTGGGAGAGATGACACTTGAGCCCAAGTTATTATTATTATTATTATCATCATCATCATTTTCACCATTGCCATCACCTTCATTATCATCATCACCATCACGGTCATCACCTTCATTGTCACCACAATCATTGTCATCTTCATCATCACCATCATCATTATCTTCATCATCATCATCCCCATTATCTCACATTTCTGTAATGTTTCAGGACTTGTGATGTACTTTCATTATCACAATCTTGTGAGTCATTTATTGCAAATATTATTACTCAAATTTTATAGATGAGGAAGCTGAGGCTCAGATAGGATATAACTTAATAATAATAAGAACTAGTACTTATATATTACTTGAAAGTTTGCAAAGTGTTTTAGAAAGATTATTTCATTTGATCCTAACAATAATTCTGTAGAAAGGTAGGTGTTTTAGTACCCCCATTTTACTGATGAGGAAACTAAGGCAGACAGAGGTTTAGTGACTTGCTTAGGATCACATAGTAAGTATATATATAGATATACAGAGGTGGAACTTGAACTCAGGTCTTTCTGACTCTGAGACTGTCCTTTTGTCCTTACAACATGTTGCTTCTCTAAAAAATACAAAATCAGTACAAGCTAATCTATTTTTTGTAGGGCACTAATAACATATGGAATCAGTAATGGGGCAGCTAGGTGGTGCATTGGATAGAGATCTGGGTCTGAAGTCAGGAAGACCTAAGTTCAAATCTAACCTCATACGCTTACAATGTGACACTGATCAAGCCACTAAACCCAATTTGCCTCATTTTCCTCATGCATAAAATGAGCTGGAGAAGTAATAACAAACTACTCCAGTATCTTTGCCAAGAAAAATCCAAATGGGGTCATGAATAGTTGGACATGACTGAACAACAATCAGGAAGGACCCCCTGTAAGAGATGGCATTTGAGGGTACTAGGGTTTTCTGAGAGACAGAGATGAGGCAAAGTTGAGGTTAGCTTCTGCAGGTCCTTCACCCAGTTCAATCTCTCTTCCATCTTGTTGTTTCTCCTAATCTGTATGAGCAATTTGTGTTTGTTTCTAGAGGGTGACATTTACAGGGAGGTTAGACCATGTGGGGACTGGGAGTAGAGCAGCTCTCTGGACCAGTGAGGGCCACATGGGGGTACCTCTGACATCCATTTCTGTATGCCTATGATATCATGTTTCCTTTGGAATCTGCTATCCTTGCACTCCTACCTAGCTATTGAGAGAGAGAGATGGGAGCTGATGAAGATGAATGAATGAATGAATGAATGAATGAATGAATGAAGGAGTTGCTCACTCTGTTCTTGGCACCGGCAGATTTCATTTCCCCCCTTCACCTAGCACAGGTGCTATCCTTGGCCTTCCTATAGAGAGGAAGGCACCAGGAGAGAACCCTCAGGTAGTTGAAGAAGAAATCCTGCTGGTAGAGACAACTCTTATACTGATTGAAGAGGGCCCTCAAATATAATGTTTCCTATGATAATGAAGCTCTCAGCTATATTTTCCAGCAAAGTCCCCAAAGAGACTCCTCTAAAGTCTAAAATGTTTATAAAGAAAAGCCATCCTATCCCCATCCCCACCCATCTCTATCCTTAGTCTGTTCCCACTCCCAATGTTTACCAATCTCTGGTACTGTCCTGTTCCTCTGTAATGTCATGTTAGCCAATCTGTTAGGTGTGAGGCGATACCTCAGAATTGTTTTGATTTGCATCTCTCTATAAGAGATTTAGAATACTTTTTCATGTGCTTATTGATAGTTTTGATTTCTTTATCTGAAAATTGCCTATTCATGTCCATTGTCCATTTATCAATTGGGGAATGGCTTGATTTTTTGTACAATTGATTTAGCTCCTTATAAATTTGAGTAATTAGACCTTTGTCAGAGGTTTTTGTTATGAAGATTTTTTCCCCAATTTGTTGCTTCCCTTATAATTTTGGTTGCATTGGTTTTGTTTGTACAAAACCTTTTTAATTTAATGTAATCAAAATTATTTATTTTACATTTTGTAATTTTTTCTAACTCCTGCTTGGTCTTAAAATCTTTCCTTTCCCAAAGATCTGACATGTATACTATTCTGTGTTTACCTAATCTATTTATAGTTTCCTTCTTTATATTCAAGTCATTCACCCATTCTGAGTTTATCTTGATGTGGGGTGTGAGATGCTGATCTAAACCTAATCTCTCCAATACTGTTTTCCAATTTTCTCAGAAGTTTTTGTCAGATAGTGAGTTCTTGTTCCAAAAGCTGGGATCTTTGAGTTTATTGTATAACTATTTTGCTGAGGTCATTTACCCCTAGGCTATTTCATTGATTCTCCTTTCTGCCTCTTAGCCAGTACCATATTTTTTTTTAAACCCTTACCTTCTATCTTAGAGTCAATACTGTGTATTGGCTCCAAGGCAGAAGAATGGTAAGGGCTAGGCAATGGGGGTCAAGTGACTTGCCCAGGGTCACACAGCTAGGAAGTGTCTGAGGCCAGATTTGAGCCCAGGACCTCCCGACTCTAGGCCTGGCTCTCAATCCACTGAGCTACCCAGCTGCCCCCTACCATATTCTTTTGATGACCACTGCTTTATAGTACAGTTTAAGATTTAGTGCTGCTAGTACCACCACCTTCCTTCATTATTTCCCTTGATACTCTTGATCTTTTGTACTTACAAATGAACTTTATTATAATTTTTTCTAATTCAGTAAAAAAGTTTCTTGGTAGCCTAGCAAATATTTTTGATAGGCTACTTTCAAATCTGTTGTAGTCCATTTTGCATTTCTACATATGTCAGGCAACTTTTTTTTAAACCCTTACTTAGTGTCAATTCTAAGACAAGAGGTAGGCAATAGGGGTTAAGTGACTTGCCCAAGGTCATGCTGTTAGACCAGATTTTGACTCGTGTCCTTTGGACCCCAGGCCTGGGACTGTATCTACTCTGCTACCCAACTACCCCTAGTCAATGAACTCTTCTTACCTGGATGTGTCAAGTGCTGGGGATAGAAAGAGAGGCAATAACAAAGTTCTCACTCTTATTCCATCCTAATAGGGTAGACAACATTCAAAAACTTAAATATTGAACATACAAGATATATACACAGGGAACGAAAAGCAACATCAGAGGGAAGACACTGGGGTGGTGGGTGAAGGAGATCAGGGAAGTGCATGTTATCTGCTATTGCAAAGGCGCTAATTATTTTAAACATGTTCTCATTCACTTTTGATTTCAGGATGCCAGGAAATCTCTTAATGTATTCAGCTGCAGCCTTCTCTTTGATTTCTTTTGCTTGATGTAACTTGCCTGGAGGAGATGCAGGTATTTGTAGACATCACCTTCATCCACTGGTTTAATGTGAACTCAGCATTCAAGTTCAAAGTCCTCTGTCTATATTACTATTGTTACTGTATTTAATGGAATTCAGATAAAAATAGTCTTAGGATGGTCTATCAATCAGCTAATAAGCTGTCAATAAACATGTATTAAACACCTACTATGTGTCAGGCACCATGCTTAGTGCTGGAATTACAGAGAAAGACAAAAGCAGTCCCTGCCCTCAAGGAGCCCAGAATCTAGTAGGGATGATAGCATGGAATCACTTATGGAAGAACAAGTACAGGATAAATTGTAAATAATCAGTAGAGGGAAGGCAAGAATGAAGAGAAATTGGGAAGACTTCCTTTAGGAGGCAGGAATTCACTTAGGATTTAAAGGTAGACAGGGAAGCCAGGAGGTGGAGATGGGTGGAATGGGGAAGCATTCCAGCCTGGGAGGACAACCAGAGAAAATGCCCAGATCAGAGATGGAATGTTTTCTTTCTTTTTTCAGGGGGAACAACCAAGAGCTGGGTCAATGTAGTTTTTACCCAATGTAGCTGGGTCAAAGGTACATGGGGAAGGGAGTAAAAGGTGCAAGAAGACTGGAAAGGGCAAGACACTACCTTACAATTATTCTT